>NW_026970461.1:0-255000 GCF_028390025.1 Pseudophryne corroboree | reverse complement strand
GTCTGTAGATCATCTCGTTTCCGTTCAAGGCATCTGGTGACTGCATTCTGTACCTCTCGTTTATCATAGCCCCGGTCAATGAAGGTCTGTCCCATCTCAGCCAAAGCCTCAGGTAACTTGGTGACATCTGATGTAATACGTGCCACTCTCAACAATTGTGAGAATGGCAATCCCTTCTTTAAAGGCTGCGGGTGGAAGCTGGATGCCAGCAACAAAGTGTTTTTATCCGTTGGTTTCTTAAAGATACTTGTGGAAAATTTCTCTTGGTCAATGCCCACCAATACATCCAAATATTCAATCTGGGTGTCACTATACTTGTGGGTAAACTTGATCGATCCAGGACCAGCATTTAAATTATCAACAAATTGATTCAAAAGCTTAACACCTCCAGTCCACAGAAAAAATAAATCATCTATAAAACGAACATAAAATCTAATGTATTTTGAAAAAACTGAATCCTGCATAAAGTTATTCACTTCGAACTCATACATGAACAAATTTGCATACGATGGGGCCATATTGGACCCCATCGCAGTGCCATTTAACTGTAAAAAAAATGAATTATTAAACAAAAAATAATTTTTATGTAGAATGAGCTCAATCAATAATAAAAGAAAATCAACTGGTGGACCAGAATAGTGTGGACTGCTTGTGATGGCCTGTCTTACTGCTTCCACTCCCTCACTATGTTTAATACTGGTGTACAAACTGGTGACATCCATGGTCACCAGTAGACATCCACATGGTGGGGGACCACTGTGAGTTAATTTAGTAATAAAGTCTGATGTATCCTTTATGAAATACGGGGTATTCTGAACCACCGGTTGAAGGTGGTAATCCACAAACTGTGACAGCGGCTGGCTCAATGACCCATTAGAGGAAATAATGGGCCTACCCGGAGGATCCACAAGGCTTTTGTGAACCTTAGGTAAGATGTACAAAAGCGGGATCCTCGGGTAGGCCTGGGTGAGGAAACCAACAGTTTGGTCATCAATCCACCTGTTGTTGAGACCCAATTTAATGACAGAATCTATTTCCCTCTTGAACTTCTCAGTAGGGTCAAAGGTGAGTTTTTTGTAACACGTTTCATCCGACAATTGTCGCATGACCTCCCTTATGTAATCAGTCCTATTGAGTATTACTATCCCCCCGCCTTTATCGGCGGGGCGGATGACTATGTTATTATTGTCATGTAGGGTCTTGATGGCTACAAGCTCATTTTTACTCAAATTTGAATGTTTAATCCTGGTATTATGGATTAATGGCAGCGTGTCTAACCGTACCAATCTCATGAATGTTTCAATGGAAGCGTTGTTAGAGGGTGGATCAAATGTGCTGGGGACCTTGAATGGGGTACCGACAGATTGATCATTTGTACTATTAGACACATTCGCTCTTTTATTGAAAAAATCCTTTAATCTTAACTGCCTGTGAAATCTGTATAATTCCACTTCAAAATCAAACGGTTTCTGCTGATGTGTCTGTACAAATGATAAACCTCTGGATAACACACTTGTTTCTGACTCGGATAAATTGTGTGTGGAAAGATTGTAAATTACTATTTCCGACTTCCCTTGGTCTCTTTTTGATTTTTTGTGTTTGATCCCCCCTCTCCTGCAGTGTTTCCTGGTTCTTTGTCTACTGTTTTCTTGCTGCGTGTGTAAATCTTGGCCCCTAAAAAATGTTGTTGCTTTTGTTTACTTGAGCCATCAGAATCACTTTGAGATGTGTTGGATTCAATATCCGTGAACTGTCTGATTGGTCGCCTACGTTGGCCCTGTCCTGCTCTCCATTGTTTTCTATTAGTTGGTCCAAATAACCAAGGGTAAACCTTAAGGTCTCTATAATCCTCTTTTACCTTCCTGTATTTTACTTTCTTAAAGGACAACAATTCAGACTTAAAGGTGGTCAAGCTCTCATCAAGTTTGGATAACCAGTCTATGCTGGTATCAGCTTTCAAAATCTCCAAACCAGCTGCCTCACAACTCTTGATCTCTTTCTCTAAATTTCTCATATCAGTGTTAACTTGTTGTATAACTAATAGCATTAAATCAAAGCTACATTGATTCAAAATTAAACACCACTGTTTGCAAAACTCCTTACAATTGCGCCCCAAAGTGGGCTGGTTTTTAATCCTAAACCCACGGGGGATAAGACCATCCTTATGGTACTGTGATAATGTCAGCCCGTGCAATTCTAATTCAATGAATCTTTTGCGTAGTCTTAATAAGTCATCATTGATTTCACTAGGGCTGTCTTTATCAAACGCCAATTGATCAGTGTTTGCAAACAGAATTTTAGATATGTCCTTATCTAGGAACCGTTTAGTTCCGGATATGTCGGCAGCATTAAACTCCATGATGAAAAATCACAATGTGAAATACATACATCAAAGACTGACAAATTCACAAAACAAGATAAAATGAAAAATAATAAATAAAACCGTGGTGCAGCCTGAATCCAATGTCCAGGATAATAATATATCAATCAATAGACCGCACAGACACCAAATTTCCTCAAATCAATCCATGGGTGCTCGGTGAATGTAATTCAATATGCGTAAATCCTCACCAACAGACTCCAACCGGGGCTATGATCAGGTAAAACCAGCACTCCACCATTCAAAAAAGTTATTTTAATGATCCTTTCAATGTTGAGACAAGTTCAATTATGCGTAGATATGAAATGTACTTATCATTCTTTATAATGCAGCATGATTCAGCATATCCTGGGGACCAAATCCAAACCAGGAGCGGCTCCCAACAGCCGTTTCGGACAAAACCATCATCAGGGGAGAATCCTAACATTCAAACACAAAACATGCACTTATCTACCCTTAACAATTATTACACAGTGTGTTCACCTGTCAAATGGCCCTTGCGAACACTCCCACCACTCAGCTTATCGTTCCTGCTCCACGTGCAGCCCGCATCACCGGAGTCCCTCCAGATGACGTCAACCACATGCGCCAATCCAGGTGGACGCAGCGGTTCATCAGGCCACACACGGTGAGTCACCAGCCTCCAGGCAACGCTGGATCTGCCGTCAACGTCGTCACGTTGTGACGCGGCCGCGACGGCAACCGCGTTGCCGGGCAACGGGATCACTCAACGCAGGAAGGAACGTCACTTGGATAATCCAGTGACGTTGCCGGTGCATACTTCTCCGTTGCCTAGCAACAGGGACAGCTACACCTCAGCCGATGTGGGAGAGAGCTCAAAGTGGGTACATGGCATTTTCTGCCCAAGTTCACATATACAAACAAAATGGTACTGGGATAGAGCTGATGTATATATCTAACAATCAGCCACCAGCGCCAACCACAAAATATGTGACATGTCAGAATTGAATAGTCGGCATGCACTGGTATATAAAAAAACACTTAATGATAAATTTTCCACAAGTATCTTTAAGAAACCAACGGATAAAAACACTTTGTTGCTGGCATCCAGCTTCCACCCGCAGCCTTTAAAGAAGGGATTGCCATTCTCACAATTGTTGAGAGTGGCACGTATTACATCAGATGTCACCAAGTTACCTGAGGCTTTGGCTGAGATGGGACAGACCTTCATTGACCGGGGCTATGATAAACGAGAGGTACAGAATGCAGTCACCAGATGCCTTGAACGGAAACGAGATGATCTACAGACACCTTGCAATAAGGCAAAGGAGTTGGACCGCATGGTCTTCATTAGCACATATGCCATTACCTCTGGGTTGGTGAAAAAGTCCATACTTAAACACTGGCACATCTTGCGTACAGATCCAGCATTGGGCGGAGTATGTGAGAAGACTCCTCTATTCAGCTACAAGAGGAGTAAGAATCTCAAAGAACGTGTAGCATACTCAGATATCAGCCCGAGAGTGGCAAACAATACGGGCTGGCTCAATCCGCAAGTGGGATCGTATAAGTGTGGTTCCTGTGCTAATTGCAGCTATATGCTGACAGGGAACAAATTTGTTCACCCGACCAGGGGTGATGTGTATACTTTGAAACACAGAATGTCATGCGAGACTAAGTTTGTCACATACGCGATCATATGTCCGTGTAAAAAAGTATACATAGGCAAGACTATTCGTATGCTCAAGGAGCGAACTTCCATGCACCGATCATCAATTAAGAAGGCAATTACGAAAGTAGAACCAAGCACTCCACCCGTAGCCAAGCACTTTGCGCAGTGTGGACATAACATAAAGGACTTCAAATGCATGCCTCTTGATCACATTCCACCATTGAGGAGAGGAGGTGACAGAGGCAGGATGCTGCTTAAGCAAGAAAGTAGATGGATTTACCAACTAAAGTCGCTTGCACCCGAAGGTCTTAATGAGGAATTTTTATTAACACCATATCTACAATAGTATACTTGATGGGTACTTGTAATGATCCAGGTCCGACGTAATACTTAGACCAGTTATTAGGATTGATTTAGGAACAGGTGTTGGTTCTGATAGGGGTGTTGGCAGTTAATAACTCCATGTTGATATGCACGGTTTTTATGGTGGGTTGGGTATCAATAAGTTGTTACCTGTCATGAATTGATAGATGTGCTGCACTTGGCACGATTATAGTATTATGAGAGATTTATCATTAAGTGTTTTTATATACCAGTGCATGCCGACTATTCAATTCTGACATGTCACATATTTTGTGGTTGGCGCTGGTGGCTGATTGTTAGATATATACATCAGCTCTATCCCAGTACCATTTTGTTTGTATATGTGAACTTGGGCAGAAAATGCCATGTACCCACTTTGAGCTCTCTCCCACATCGGCTGAGGTGTAGCTGTCCCTGTTGCTAGGCAACGGAGAAGTATGCACCGGCAACGTCACTGGATTATCCAAGTGACGTTCCTTCCTGCGTTGAGTGATCCCGTTGCCCGGCAACGCGGTTGCCGTCGCGGCCGCGTCACAACGTGACGACGTTGACGGCAGATCCAGCGTTGCCTGGAGGCTGGTGACTCACCGTGTGTGGCCTGATGAACCGCTGCGTCCACCTGGATTGGCGCATGTGGTTGACGTCATCTGGAGGGACTCCGGTGATGCGGGCTGCACGTGGAGCAGGAACGATAAGCTGAGTGGTGGGAGTGTTCGCAAGGGCCATTTGACAGGTGAACACACTGTGTAATAATTGTTAAGGGTAGATAAGTGCATGTTTTGTGTTTGAATGTTAGGATTCTCCCCTGATGACGGTTTTGTCCGAAACGGCTGTTGGGAGCCGCTCCTGGTTTGGATTTGGTCCCCAGGATATGCTGAATCATGCTGCATTATAAAGAATGATAAGTACATTTCATATCTACGCATAATTGAACTTGTCTCAACATTGAAAGGATCATTAAAATAACTTTTTTGAATGGTGGAGTGCTGGTTTTACCTGATCATAGCCCCGGTTGGAGTCTGTTGGTGAGGATTTACGCATATTGAATTACATTCACCGAGCACCCATGGATTGATTTGAGGAAATTTGGTGTCTGTGCGGTCTATTGATTGATATATTATTATCCTGGACATTGGATTCAGGCTGCACCACGGTTTTATTTATTATTTTTCATTTTATCTTGTTTTGTGAATTTGTCAGTCTTTGATGTATGTATTTCACATTGTGATTTTTCATCATGGAGTTTAATGCTGCCGACATATCCGGAACTAAACGGTTCCTAGATAAGGACATATCTAAAATTCTGTTTGCAAACACTGATCAATTGGCGTTTGATAAAGACAGCCCTAGTGAAATCAATGATGACTTATTAAGACTACGCAAAAGATTCATTGAATTAGAATTGCACGGGCTGACATTATCACAGTACCATAAGGATGGTCTTATCCCCCGTGGGTTTAGGATTAAAAACCAGCCCACTTTGGGGCGCAATTGTAAGGAGTTTTGCAAACAGTGGTGTTTAATTTTGAATCAATGTAGCTTTGATTTAATGCTATTAGTTATACAACAAGTTAACACTGATATGAGAAATTTAGAGAAAGAGATCAAGAGTTGTGAGGCAGCTGGTTTGGAGATTTTGAAAGCTGATACCAGCATAGACTGGTTATCCAAACTTGATGAGAGCTTGACCACCTTTAAGTCTGAATTGTTGTCCTTTAAGAAAGTAAAATACAGGAAGGTAAAAGAGGATTATAGAGACCTTAAGGTTTACCCTTGGTTATTTGGACCAACTAATAGAAAACAATGGAGAGCAGGACAGGGCCAACGTAGGCGACCAATCAGACAGTTCACGGATATTGAATCCAACACATCTCAAAGTGATTCTGATGGCTCAAGTAAACAAAAGCAACAACATTTTTTAGGGGCCAAGATTTACACACGCAGCAAGAAAACAGTAGACAAAGAACCAGGAAACACTGCAGGAGAGGGGGGATCAAACACAAAAAATCAAAAAGAGACCAAGGGAAGTCGGAAATAGTAATTTACAATCTTTCCACACACAATTTATCCGAGTCAGAAACAAGTGTGTTATCCAGAGGTTTATCATTTGTACAGACACATCAGCAGAAACCGTTTGATTTTGAAGTGGAATTATACAGATTTCACAGGCAGTTAAGATTAAAGGATTTTTTCAATAAAAGAGCGAATGTGTCTAATAGTACAAATGATCAATCTGTCGGTACCCCATTCAAGGTCCCCAGCACATTTGATCCACCCTCTAACAACGCTTCCATTGAAACATTCATGAGATTGGTACGGTTAGACACGCTGCCATTAATCCATAATACCAGGATTAAACATTCAAATTTGAGTAAAAATGAGCTTGTAGCCATCAAGACCCTACATGACAATAATAACATAGTCATCCGCCCCGCCGATAAAGGCGGGGGGATAGTAATACTCAATAGGACTGATTACATAAGGGAGGTCATGCGACAATTGTCGGATGAAACGTGTTACAAAAAACTCACCTTTGACCCTACTGAGAAGTTCAAGAGGGAAATAGATTCTGTCATTAAATTGGGTCTCAACAACAGGTGGATTGATGACCAAACTGTTGGTTTCCTCACCCAGGCCTACCCGAGGATCCCGCTTTTGTACATCTTACCTAAGGTTCACAAAAGCCTTGTGGATCCTCCGGGTAGGCCCATTATTTCCTCTAATGGGTCATTGAGCCAGCCGCTGTCACAGTTTGTGGATTACCACCTTCAACCGGTGGTTCAGAATACCCCGTATTTCATAAAGGATACATCAGACTTTATTACTAAATTAACTCACAGTGGTCCCCCACCATGTGGATGTCTACTGGTGACCATGGATGTCACCAGTTTGTACACCAGTATTAAACATAGTGAGGGAGTGGAAGCAGTAAGACAGGCCATCACAAGCAGTCCACACTATTCTGGTCCACCAGTTGATTTTCTTTTATTATTGATTGAGCTCATTCTACATAAAAATTATTTTTTGTTTAATAATTCATTTTTTTTACAGTTAAATGGCACTGCGATGGGGTCCAATATGGCCCCATCGTATGCAAATTTGTTCATGTATGAGTTCGAAGTGAATAACTTTATGCAGGATTCAGTTTTTTCAAAATACATTAGATTTTATGTTCGTTTTATAGATGATTTATTTTTTCTGTGGACTGGAGGTGTTAAGCTTTTGAATCAATTTGTTGATAATTTAAATGCTGGTCCTGGATCGATCAAGTTTACCCACAAGTATAGTGACACCCAGATTGAATATTTGGATGTATTGGTGGGCATTGACCAAGAGAAATTTTCCACAAGTATCTTTAAGAAACCAACGGATAAAAACACTTTGTTGCTGGCATCCAGCTTCCACCCGCAGCCTTTAAAGAAGGGATTGCCATTCTCACAATTGTTGAGAGTGGCACGTATTACATCAGATGTCACCAAGTTACCTGAGGCTTTGGCTGAGATGGGACAGACCTTCATTGACCGGGGCTATGATAAACGAGAGGTACAGAATGCAGTCACCAGATGCCTTGAACGGAAACGAGATGATCTACAGACACCTTGCAATAAGGCAAAGGAGTTGGACCGCATGGTCTTCATTAGCACATATGCCATTACCTCTGGGTTGGTGAAAAAGTCCATACTTAAACACTGGCACATCTTGCGTACAGATCCAGCATTGGGCGGAGTATGTGAGAAGACTCCTCTATTCAGCTACAAGAGGAGTAAGAATCTCAAAGAACGTGTAGCATACTCAGATATCAGCCCGAGAGTGGCAAACAATACGGGCTGGCTCAATCCGCAAGTGGGATCGTATAAGTGTGGTTCCTGTGCTAATTGCAGCTATATGCTGACAGGGAACAAATTTGTTCACCCGACCAGGGGTGATGTGTATACTTTGAAACACAGAATGACATGCGAGACTAAGTTTGTCACATACGCGATCATATGTCCGTGTAAAAAAGTATACATAGGCAAGACTATTCGTATGCTCAAGGAGCGAACTTCCATGCACCGATCATCAATTAAGAAGGCAATTACGAAAGTAGAACCAAGCACTCCACCCGTAGCCAAGCACTTTGCGCAGTGTGGACATAACATAAAGGACTTCAAATGCATGCCTCTTGATCACATTCCACCATTGAGGAGAGGAGGTGACAGAGGCAGGATGCTGCTTAAGCAAGAAAGTAGATGGATTTACCAACTAAAGTCGCTTGCACCCGAAGGTCTTAATGAGGAATTTTTATTAACACCATATCTACAATAGTATACTTGATGGGTACTTGTAATGATCCAGGTCCGACGTAATACTTAGACCAGTTATTAGGATTGATTTAGGAACAGGTGTTGGTTCTGATAGGGGTGTTGGCAGTTAATAACTCCATGTTGATATGCACGGTTTTTATGGTGGGTTGGGTATCAATAAGTTGTTACCTGTCATGAATTGATAGATGTGCTGCACTTGGCACGATTATAGTATTATGAGAGATTTATCATTAAGTGTTTTTATATACCAGTGCATGCCGACTATTCAATTCTGACATGTCACATATTTTGTGGTTGGCGCTGGTGGCTGATTGTTAGATATATACATCAGCTCTATCCCAGTACCATTTTGTTTGTATATGTGAACTTGGGCAGAAAATGCCATGTACCCACTTTGAGCTCTCTCCCACATCGGCTGAGGTGTAGCTGTCCCTGTTGCTAGGCAACGGAGAAGTATGCACCGGCAACGTCACTGGATTATCCAAGTGACGTTCCTTCCTGCGTTGAGTGATCCCGTTGCCCGGCAACGCGGTTGCCGTCGCGGCCGCGTCACAACGTGACGACGTTGACGGCAGATCCAGCGTTGCCTGGAGGCTGGTGACTCACCGTGTGTGGCCTGATGAACCGCTGCGTCCACCTGGATTGGCGCATGTGGTTGACGTCATCTGGAGGGACTCCGGTGATGCGGGCTGCACGTGGAGCAGGAACGATAAGCTGAGTGGTGGGAGTGTTCGCAAGGGCCATTTGACAGGTGAACACACTGTGTAATAATTGTTAAGGGTAGATAAGTGCATGTTTTGTGTTTGAATGTTAGGATTCTCCCCTGATGACGGTTTTGTCCGAAACGGCTGTTGGGAGCCGCTCCTGGTTTGGATTTGGTCCCCAGGATATGCTGAATCATGCTGCATTATAAAGAATGATAAGTACATTTCATATCTACGCATAATTGAACTTGTCTCAACATTGAAAGGATCATTAAAATAACTTTTTTGAATGGTGGAGTGCTGGTTTTACCTGATCATAGCCCCGGTTGGAGTCTGTTGGTGAGGATTTACGCATATTGAATTACATTCACCGAGCACCCATGGATTGATTTGAGGAAATTTGGTGTCTGTGCGGTCTATTGATTGATATATATATATATATATATATATATATATATATATATATTGTCCCTTATTCCTTTATTTTATTTATTTATTGTTCTGTATATACACCTTATATTGATTGTCCCACTCGTTTTGATTTTCAGAAGGTAGCAGGGAGTTAGCACTAATTAAAAAAATGGGTGTGGCCGAGATTGGTAATCTCACGCAATGCATGTCGTGCATGATGTATGCGCACCTGGCACAACAGTCTGAGTGTGGGTACATCTGTGTGAGATGTGAGCGTACGGCCGCCCTGGAAGCCTAGGTAACTGATCTAGAGCGGACTGTTATGCTACTAAGGAGCATTCACAATCTCAAGCAAAGTTTAGCTAGAACAGTGGAGGAGTTGCTGTTATGATTCCAGCACTCTGGTCTGAGGAGATCTTATTGCGAGGACCGGAGTACTGGAACGAGATGCTGGGAAAGGGAGCGGGAATGGAAAATAGCCCCTTGCGCCCTAACTCCGTTGTCTCGCCCGTGCTGTCAGAAATCCCCTGCGAGACTATGGTTGCTTGAGCCCATGGCAGCCGCGTTTGAAGGGCGGATTATGTCTGCCCAACTCCGATGCCCCCCAGTCTTAGTGAGAGACAAAGGGAAATCCGAGACAGGGTGATAACAAGGGGCCCTCTGACTAAACAACCAGGCCAGGGGCTACAAGCTAACTCAAAACTAGAATATGTGCGGAAAAACCGCCAGAGAAAAGGACAACCAAAATATCCACTTGTCCACCTCTCCTACCCGGCACCGCCGAGTTCCAGAGAGGACTTGTGGAAGCGGAACCCTCCGCAAATGCTCCAACAATAGAAGATATAAAGATAAAGCGGCTGAGCCGCAACACACGGCAGAGCCGCAACTCACGAAACACCACTCGATGTTAAACGGTGATCAGTCAGGACTCCAGGGAACAAAACGACTTCCTGGGATGAGATGACAACTCCCGAATACAGGACTTCTGAGGACAGGAATGACCGGATACAGCAGGACTGGAAACAGACTCTCAGCAAACCAAAGCAGCATGCAGGAAGCTATTACCGGCGTCTGTGAGAAGCCCTGGGAAGGTACTTAACAGGGAGTCCTCCAATCAGCTGCTTAGAGCCTGATTGGAATAAATGCCATGCAGCTGCCTTGCTGCACGGCCGGGAGGACAGGTGTATGTGCTTGTTCATTAAGCCCAGCAACGGGGAACGCGGTCCGCCAGTGGCATCCCCGTTGCTAGGGTCCGTGCGGCTCAGCACGCCCGGCGTCTAGCGTTGCTAGGGAGCCGGCGGCTGAACGCGCACGGCGTCCCTAGTTTCTAGGCGCCGGGCCGCGCGGACAAGCGGACCCCGGCGCCTAACAGTACCGCCCCCTTGAGGAGGGGTCAAGGAACCCCTAAAGCCAGGTTTCTGAGGAAATTCCCGAAAAAATGCCCTCTTGAGCCTAGGGGCATGAAGATCCTTATCCAGGACCCAAGACCTTTCCTCCGGACCATAGCCTTTCCAGTGAACCAAAAAATAAAGCCGACCCCAGGATAATTTGGAATCGAGAACCTTCTCTACCAAGAACTCCTGCTGTCCCTGTACATCCACTGGAGATCTACCCTGAAAGATCCTCCGAGGAAACCTACTGGAAGAAACTTATTGTTTCAACAGGGAACAATGAAACGTATTTCCAATCCTGAGAGATCTTGGTAAACGTAGCCGAAAGGCAACTGGGTTGACTCTTTTAATAATAAGAAATGGCCCAATAAATTTGGGTCCCAGTCTAGCCGAGGATTGTCGAAGCCTGATGTTGCGAGTCGACAACCACACCCTATCTCCCACCTTAAAGGTGCAAGGACGTCGGAGCCTGTCAGAAAATTTCTTCTCTCGAAAGGCCGCTTGTCTGAGAGCAAGGTGCACTTTTTTTCAAATTGCTCTGAGCTGGGAGGTCAATGCCAGCGAGGAGACTGGAAAATGATGAAAAAAAGAATTAGCTCTGGGGTGAAAACCAAAAACTGAAAAGAATGGAGACTCTTTAGTGGAGGAATGACAGGAATTATTGTAAGCAAATTCAGCCAAAGGAAGAAACTCGGACCAATCATTCTGGAGTTTGGCTGAATACAAGCGCAGATATTGTTTCAATGACTGGTTAACTCGTTCGGTTTGCCCGTTGGATTGTGGGTGATAACCGGATGTTAATGACAGTTTCATCTTTAATGAAGCACAAAAACATCTCCAGAATTGTGCGATAAATTGTGGACCCCGATCAGAAACAATATCAGTGGGTAACCCATGAAGCCTAAAACACATGGTGGAGGAACAAAACTGCCAACCCTTGAGCAGAAGGCAATCGGGGAAGAGCAATAAAATGAGCCATTTTACTAAAACGGTCCACTACCACCCATATGACTCGGAATCCGGCTGAAAGGGGAAGGTCAACCTCAAAATCCATGGAAATATGAGACCATGGCCTGAGAGGGACACTTAAGGGCATAAGTTGCCCGATAGGCAAGGAACGGGGAACCTTATGCTGTGCACAAACCGGACATGAAAAAAAAATTCCCTAACGTCTTTGGACATACTAGGCCACCATACTGAGCGAGAGACTAACTCCAATGTCTTAGTGATTCCCGGATGCCCTGAAACCTTGTTGTCATGGAATTCAGTTAAAACAGTAGCTCTCAAAAATTCAGGAACGAAAAGACGACCAGCAGGAGTAAATCTAGGAGCTTGGTGTTGAAGCTGGTTTAACTGGGTAAATAAATCCTGTGTGAGGCCTGCCCGGATGACCGAAGATGGAAGTATTGGGGTAACAACAGGATTGTTATTGTGAACCGTAAGAAAACTACGTGACAGGGCATCAGCTTTAGTATTCTTGGAACCAGCCCTGAAAGTGATAATAAATTTGAAACAAGTAAAAAATAATGCCCAACGTGCCTGCCGAGCATTAAACCGTTTAGCTGATTCAATGTGTTGCAGGTTCTTATGGTCAGTCAATACCTAAATAGTATGCTTTGCTCCTTCCAGCCAATACCTCCACTCCTCAAAAGCCCACTTTACCGCCAGTAACTCCCGATTACCAACGTCATAATTGGATTCAGCGGAGGAGAACTTCCTGGACATAAAGGCACAAGGATGTAACTCCAAAGACTCCGGATCCTTTTGAGAAAGGACAGCCCCCCACTCCAACCTCTGAGGCATCAACCTCCACAACAAAAGGGCAATTCCGGATTAGGATGTCTGAGGACTGGAGCTGAGACAAAGGCTTATTTGAGGGCCCGGAAGGACAACTCAGCTTCATGCTACCAGTTGGTAGGATCCGCTCCTTTCTTAGTCAGAGCCACAATGGGAGCTACCAGGTCAGAAAAAGAATGAATGAACCTCCTATAATAATTCGCAAACCCTAAAAAGCGCTGAATTGCTTTTAAATTGGTGGGTTGCGCCCAATTAAGGATGGCCTGAAGCTTCTTGGGTTCCATGCAAAATCCCTGAGAGGAAATTATGTACCCTAAAAAAGATACTTCCGTGACGTGAAATTCACACTTCTCCAGCTTGGCATATAAATAATTCTCACGTAACTTTTGAAGAACCAGACGCACCTGGGTGATATGTTGTTCCATCAATTCAGAAAAAATCAAGATGTTGTCTAAATAAACGACCACGAATTTCCCTAGGAAGTCACGGAGCACATCATTTATGAGGTCTTGAAAAACTGCTGGAGCATTAGACAGGCCGAACCGCATCACCAGGTATTCGTAGTGACCTGACTGAGTACTGAAAGCCGCCTTCCACTCATCTCCAGATTTAATTCGGATGAGGTTGTAAGCTCCTCTCAGGTCAATTTTAGAAAAAATCACAGCAGAACGTAACTGATCAAATAGTACAAAAATCAACGGCAAAGGATAGGTGTTTTTGACTGAGATCTTATTCAGGGCTCTAAAATCAATGCATGGTCTAAGCGAGCCATCCTTCTTCCCCACAAAGAAAAAAACAGCACTTAAAGGGGATTTTGATGGTCTAATAAAACCTTTCTGTAAGCTCTCCTGAATATAGTCATTCATAGCCAAAGTTTCTGGCCCGGACAATGCATATAATCTTCCCTTTGGCAATGCGGCACCAGGAATTAGCTCAATAGCACAATCATAAGGCCGATGGGGAGGCAGAATGTCCGCATTACCTATGGAGAAAACATCGGCAA
The DNA here is from genome assembly GCF_028390025.1 of Pseudophryne corroboree. Taxonomy (NCBI): domain Eukaryota; kingdom Metazoa; phylum Chordata; class Amphibia; order Anura; family Myobatrachidae; genus Pseudophryne; species Pseudophryne corroboree. Next base: position 241,014 of record NW_026970461.1, on the reverse strand, counting down.
ACTCCTGGTATTCCACAGGAATGAGTTCTGGAATGATAGCTGCTACTCTGACTGGAAACTAAATACATTCCTTACCACAAAAAGTACCCCATTGTGAAATCTCTCCGGACCGCCAATCAATGGTGGGATTATGAAAGGCCAGCCAAGGGTGACCCAGAACAACTGGAACTGCTGGGCAATGTGTAAGATAGAACTCAATTTTTTCGGAATGTAAAGCTCCTACTGTAAGTAGCACGGGAGGTGTACGGTGAGAAATAACCCCATTGGAAAGCGGACTCCCATCTAAGCCATGCATGGTGACACACCTACCCAATGGTAACTGAGGAATGTCTAAGGCCTTAGACCAAGTTAAATCCATAAAGTTTCCTGCAGCTCCACTGTCGACAAAAGCCGACACCAAAGAACTTGGGCTGCCAAAGGAAACTTTAACTGGGACTAAAAGAGTTATTCGAGGAGATAAGCTGCAGACCTAGGTGAACCCCCTCACAATTCACCTGGTCAAAGCGTTTCCCGACTTGTTCGGACAGTTACGAGCAAAATGTCCCTTACCACCACAGTACAAACAAAGACCGGAATTTTGCCTTCTGGCTCTTTCCTCTGGAGACAGCCGGGAGAGACCCATCTGCATGGGCTCCTCTACGTCTTCTGGAATGGAATAAACACACGGACTTGACCTTACAGGTGTTCCTCTTTCAGCCCTCCGCTCTCTGAGACGACGATCAATCTTAATAGAAAGCTCCATGAGTTTATCGAGAGTCTCAGGAGCGGGTTACTGGAGGAGACTGTCTTTTATAGACTCTGATAAGCCAAGGCGAAACTGACTGCGTAGGGCTGGGTCATTCCAGCCACAGTCGTTCGACCAACGGCAAAACTCAGTACAATAAACCTCTGCAGGATTTCTACCCTGTTTGAGAGCGCGCAACTGACTTTCAGCAGACGCCTCTCTATCCGGGTCATCATACAAAAGCCCTAGAGACTTAAAAAAAAGCGTCTACTGACAACAATGCAGGATCCTCTGCCCTTAAACCGAATGCCCAGGTCTGAGGATCCCCCTGGAGTAAAGAAATAATAATCCCAACCCGCTGAGATTAAGTACCTGAGGAAGTGGGTCTTAAACGGAAATAAAGTTTACAGGATTCCTTAAAATTAAAAAATCATTTTCTATCGCCAGAAAAACGGTCAGGCAAATGCATCTTTGGTTCAGGGACTACCTTTAGGAAGGCTCGCAAAAGATCTTCCTGCGACCTCACCCGAAGCGAAAGATCCTGAACCATCTGAGTAAGTTCTTGAATCTGATTGACTAAGAACTGGCCAGGATTTGGCCCTACACCTGTCGGATTCATGAGGCCAAAAATTTTTAACAAAAACTGAATGAGAGGCAAAAAATTAAAGCCCTGTTTAATTTTAATTTTTTGGTATGGCCGGTAATAATGTTATGATTCCAGCACTCTGGTCTGAGGAGATCTTATTGCGAGGACCGGAGCACTGGAACGAGATGCTGGGAAAGGGAGCGGGAATGGAAAATAGCCCCTGGCGCCCTAACTCCGTTGTCTCGCCCATGCTGTCAGAAATCCCCTGCGAGACTATGGTTGCTTGAGCCCATGGCAGCCGCGTTTGAAGGGCGGATTATGTCTGCCCAACTCCGATGCCCCCCAGTCTTAGTGAGAGACAAAGGGAAATCCGAGACAGGGTGATAACAAGGGGCCCTCTGACTAAACAACCAGGCCAGGGGCTACAAGCTAACTCAAAACTAGAATATGTGCGGAAAAACCGCCAGAGAAAAGGACAACCAAAATATCCACTTGTCCACTTTCCTACCCGGCACCGCCGAGTTCAAGAGAGGACTTGTGGAAGCGGAACCCTCCGCAAATGCTCCAACAACAGAAGATATAAAGATAAAGCGGCTGAGCCGCAACACAGGGCAGAGCCGCAACTCACGAAACACCACTCGATGTTAAACGGTGATCAGTCAGGACTCCAGGGAACAAAACGACTTCCTGGGATGAGATGACAACTCCCGAATACAGGACTTTTGAGGACAGGAATGACCGGATACAGCAGGACTGGAAACAGACTCTCAGCAAACCAAAGCAGTATGCAGGAAGCTGTTACCGGCGTCTGTGAGAAGCCCTGGGAAGGTACTTAACAGGGAGTCCTCCAATCAGCTGCTTAGAGCCTGATTGGAATAAATGCCGTGCAGCTGCCTTGCTGCACGGCCGGAGGACAGATGTATGTGCTTGTTCATTAAGCCCAGCAACGGGGAACGCGGTCCGCCAGTGGCGTCCCTGTTGCTAGGGTCCGTGCGGCTCAGCGCGCCCGGCGTCTAGCGTTGCTAGGGAGCCGGCGGCTGAACACGCACGGCTTCCCTAGTTGCTAGGCGCCGGGCCGCGCGGACAAGCGGACCCCGGTGCCTAACAGTTGCAGGGGGATCACTGGTAGATGAGGAAGATCAGGAAGACAGCTGGGTCACAGTTAGAAGGAAAAAAGGGGGAGGGGAAGACATGATATCTCCGATCTACCAAACCCCAATAAATTTGCCCAATTGGACAAAGATTCTGAGGATGGCAGTGAGGAAATGACAGAACCAGAGGAGACAGTTCCCTCTAGCATCCAGAGGAGCGGTCCCTCCAGTGCAGATGGGAAAAAAGATAATGAGGTACGTAGTCAGATTGTGGTGGTAGGGGATTCTATTATCAGGAAGACAGGGCAATCTGCTACCGGGACCGTGATCTCCATACAGTCTGTTGTCTTCCGGGTGCTCGGTATGGCACATCGCGGACAGGGTAGATAGATTGTTGGGAGGGGCTGGTAAAGACCCAGCGGTTTTGGTGCATGTTGGCACCAATTACAAAGTTAGTGGTAGGTGGGATGTCCTTAAGAAAGACTATAGGGACTTAGGCAAAAAACTTAAGGCAAGGACATCTGTCACGATCCGGGTATCTGGACGCCATTACTTACCCTTCAGATGCCTCCTAAGGCGGGCTCAACGTTCCAGGACCGGATTCCGCTGTTCCTGAGTTTCCACATGCAGAGTGGTCTTTTCATCAGCCGCGGCCTCCGCTGTGCCCGCGTGGTTAAATGTGCATCTATCAGCCTGGCGTCTCCTGTCTCCGGTGGCCGGCGCCGCCATTACTGTTTCCCAGACCACATGGATTACAAACCAAACTTCCTTCCAAGTGTCTGCATGGGCGCAGCCATCTTGGATTCTGTCATCTGATCATTTCCACCAATCTGCTGTCTGTGTTGTTGATTTGCATAATTGCCTAGCCAACCCCTTCCTTGCTGCAGGTATAAGTAAGCTGTACCTGAGCAAGGAAGACGTCAGTGCTTTGGTTGTCAAACCTAGTTCCTGTTTGTCTCTCTTCTATGATTGTCTTCCAGGTTCCAGCTCCTGTCTCAAGACTTCCACCATAGAGACCCGCACCAGCATTCCACCTGCGGTGTAGCCTGACTCTCCAATCCATTGTGGATTCATCTGTTTCCAGCTACAACACTACCTGCTTCCAGCCTCAGCTTCCAGCAGAGTACAGCTTCCCTTAAAGGGCCGGTGTCCTTTCTACACTTTACCACTCTCCACCGGAATTATTATTTCTCCGCTCTCAAGTTCTACATTTCAGTTCACATTTCATCGCTCCCAAAGTTAATTTATTATTTAACTGGTTCCAGCCAGTATCCACTCCGTGCTAACAACAGTCTGGTTCCAGCCAGTATCCACAGCAGCTGTTTTACCTTCAGCAACCCAGCTCTTCCTGGAACACCAGCTGGTACAATCCTGGGTTATCTCCATTGCTACAGCCGGGCCTGGTAAGGACTTTCCATCTAGAAGATCATAAGAACTATCTCACACTACCAGTGCCCTGTGGCTCCTGCCATGCTGTAGTACTCAGGAACTGTATTTATTCTTTGCTGACTTTTACGTTTTCTTTTATTGCTGCTGTGATGCGGAGTTGTCATAATAAACATCATTGACTTTTATCTAAGTTGTCGGGGTCACGCCTTCGCGCAGTTATTATTCATGTTACTTACATGTCCAGGGGTCTGATACAACCTCCCAGGTTCCGGTACATCTCAGCCCCTACAACTGAGGCTGCCTCCCGTCAGCTCAGGCCCTCAGTTGTGACAGTAAGCACTGACCTAATGAATCCAGCCGGAGACCAGGATCAAGCGGCCAGGCCGATGCAAGAACTGGCAGCCCGACTAGAACATCAGGAGGCTGCACAGGGCCACATCATCCGCTGTCTCCAGGATCTCTCTACTCGGCTGGATGGGATTCAGACAACTCTCCGTGGATCAGGCGCGTCTGGTGCGTCAACCACAGTGACTCCAGCTATAACCCCACCCACCTTACCCATTTCTGCTCCACGTCTTCATCTTCCAACGCCAGCAAAATTTGACGGATCTCCAAGATTCTGCAGGGGATTTCTCAACCAGTGTGAGATTCAGTTTGAGCTACAACCTGGCAATTTTCCCAGTGACCGTACAAAAATTGCCTACATTATTTCTCTTCTCAGTGGCTCAGCCCTTGATTGGGCATCACCGTTATGGGAGAGGTCCGACACCCTGCTATCTTCTTACACTGCATTTGTGTCAACATTCAGGCGCATCTTCGACGAGCCAGGCCGGGTAACTTCAGCTTCGTCTGAGATTCTCCGTTTACGCCAGGAATCACGTACTGTAGGACAATATCTTATACAGTTCCAGATCCTGGCATCCGAACTGGCATGGAACGACGAGGCCCTGTATGCTGCATTCTGGCATGGTTTATCCGAGCGTATTAAAGATGAGTTAGCTACCAGAGACTTACCCTCCAAGTTAGATGAGCTAATCTCACTTTGTACGAAAGTTGACTTACGTTTCAGAGAGAGAGCAACTGAGCGTGGAAGATCATCTGCTCCAAAATCTTCTACTCCTCCTCCTCGCCAACTGTCACCAACTACAGATGAACCCATGCAAATTGTCCGTTCCCGTTTAACTCCTGCTGAGCGCCGAAGACGTCTCTCCGAGTTTCTCTGTCTGTATTGTGCAGCTCCGTCTCACACCATTAATGCCTGTCCCAAACGTCCGGGAAACTCCAAATCCTAGCTCGCCAAGGAGAGGGCCGGCTAGGAGTAATGATCTCCTCTCCATCTCCTCAAGATTGTAACCTCCCAGTCTCGCTTCAAGTTGCTCAACGTTATCAGAACGTCATTGCCCTCCTGGATTCCGGAGCAGCTGGGAACTTTATTACTGAAGCCTATGTTAAACGGTGGTCCCTACCCACCGAGAGACTTCCTTCGTCCTTTTCCTTAACTGCTGTGGATGGCAGTAAAATTTTTGATACAGTTATTTCTCTAAGGACTCTACCAGTTCGTCTGAGAGTGGGAGTTCTTCATTCCGAACTTATTTCATTTTTAGTGATTCCAAGAGCCACACATCCTGTGGTCCTGGGCCTTCCATGGCTCCGTCTTCACAATCCTACAATTGATTGGACGACTACGCAAATCCTGGCATGGGGTTCCTCCTGTACTAAGACATGTTTGTTTAAAGTGTTGCCTGTCTGTTCTTCCTCCCCCAGGTCGTCTGATGTTCCACCTCCTCCATATCAAGATTTCACGGATGTGTTCAGTAAAGCTTCTGCTGATATCCTTCCTCCTCATAGAGAATGGGACTGCCCGATTGATCTCGTTCCAGGGAAGGTTCCACCTCGAGGCCGAACTTATCCGTTGTCTCTCCCCGAGACACATTCTATGGAGGAATACATTAAAGAGAACCTAGCAAAGGGGTTCATTCGACCTTCTTCTTCTCCAGCCGGCGCAGGCTTCTTTTTTGTAAAGAAGAAAGATGGTGGTCTGCGGCCGTGCATCGACTACAGAGGTTTGAACGACATTACCATCAAGAACCGCTATCCTTTACCCCTGATTACTGAGCTCTTTGACAGAGTTAGCGGAGCTACCATCTTTACAAAGCTGGACCTGAGAGGTGCATACAATCTCATCCGGATCCGTGAGGGTGACGAGTGGAAGACCGCATTTAACACCCGTGACGGACATTATGAGTACCTCGTCATGCCCTTCGGATTGAGCAATGCTCCAGCTGTCTTCCAGCATTTCGTCAATGAGATCTTCAGAGACATTCTATACCGTCATGTCGTGGTCTATCTAGATGATATCCTCATTTTTGCCAACGATTTAGAGGAACATCGTTTCTGGGTAAAGGAGGTTCTGTCCCGTCTCCGTGTCAATCATCTCTACTGCAAATTAGAGAAATGCGTCTTTGAAGTCAAGTCCATTCCGTTTCTAGGGTACATTGTGTCCGGTTCCGGACTAGAGATGGATCCTGAGAAACTACAAGCAATCCAGAATTGGCCGGTACCCTTAACCCTCAAAGGGGTCCAGAGGTTCTTAGGGTTCGCCAATTATTACCGAAAGTTTATACGAGACTTTTCCACCATTGTGGCGCCTATTACTGCTTTCACCAAGAAGGGTGCTAACCCGTCCAAGTGGTCTGAAGAAGCCATGCAAGCTTTTCATCTTTTAAAACAGAGGTTCATCTCTGCACCTGTCCTGAAACAGCCTGACATCGACTCTCCTTTCATCTTAGAGGTGGATGCCTCCTCCGTTGGAGTAGGAGCGGTGTTATCTCAGAGGGCTAAAGATGGTCATTTACATCCTTGCAGTTTCTTCTCACGGAAGTTCTCCCCAGCGGAGCGCAACTATGCCATTGGCGACCAGGAGTTGCTAGCCATCAAGCTCGCTCTAGAGGAGTGGAGATATCTGTTGGAGGGAGCTTCTCATTCAATCACCATCCTTACAGACCACAAGAACCTTCTATATCTAAAAGGCGCACAATGTCTCAACCCTCGTCAGGCCAGATGGGCACTTTTCTTTTCCAGGTTCGACTTTAAACTCCAGTTCTGTCCGGGCTCTCAGAATCGCAAGGCCGATGCCCTTTCCCGCTCATGGGAGCAAGAAAATGAGTCAGAGTCTTCAGACAAGCATCCTATTCTAAATCCGTTGGCATTCTCCACGGTAGGGATGGACTCTACGCCCCCATCAGGGAAAAGTTTTGTGAAGCCGACACTAAGGAAGAAGCTCATGCATTGGGCCCATGCTTCCCGTTTTGCCGGACATACAGGTATCCAAAAAACCCTGGAGTTTATCTCTAGGTCCTATTGGTGGCCAACTCTGAAAAAGGACGTTTTGGAGTTTATTGCATCTTGCCCAAAGTGTGCTCAACATAAAGTATCCCGCCAGTCGCCTGCGGGGCAACTGGTTCCACTATCTGTTCCCCGTCGACCATGGACCCATTTGTCGATGGATTTTATTACAGATTTGCCCATGTGCAACAAGTTCAATACCATCTGGGTGGTAGTTGACCGGTTCACCAAGATGGCACACTTCATTCCTCTCACCGGTCTTCCGTCAGCTTCCAAGTTGGCTCAAGTATTCATACAAGAGATCTTCCGACTCCACGGTCTTCCAGAAGAATTTATCTCAGATCGAGGAGTTCAATTCACAGCCAAATTCTGGCGAAGTTTATGTCAAGTCCTCCAAGTCAAGTTAAAGTTTTCCACGGCTTACCATCCTCAGACCAATGGTCAAACTGAGAGGGTGAATCAGGACTTGGAGGCCTTCCTCCGCATCTATGTGTCCTCCTCTCAAGATGACTGGGTTCAATTACTTCCCTGGGCCGAGTTCTGTCATAACAACCAGTATCATTCTTCATCTTCCTCAACACCATTCTTCACCAACTTTGGATTCCACCCTAAAGTCCCTGAGTTCCAACCGCTTCCAGCAACTACTGTTCCCGCAGTGGATATCACCTTGCATCAGTTTGCCAATATCTGGAAGAGCGTACGATCTGCTCTGCTCAAGGCATCGTTCAGGTACAAGAAGTTTGCGGATAAGAAGCGTCGCGCAGTTCCTGCTCTCAAGGTGGGTGATCGGGTATGGTTATCCACGAAGAATTTGAGGTTAAGAGTTCCCAGTATGAGGTTTGCACCTCGCTACATCGGTCCTTTTAAAATTGATCAAGTCATCAATCCTGTTGCTTACAGACTCCAGTTACCTCCCTTCTTAAAAATACCCAGGACATTCCATGTTTCCCTGTTGAAACCGCTAATCTTGAATCGGTTTCATTCCTCACTTCCACCAACTCCGAAAGTCCAAACTCAACGAGGCATTGAGTATGAAGTGGCCAAGATCCTGGACTCACGTCACCGTTACGGTCAACTTCAGTATCTCATTGACTGGAAGGGCTATGGTCCTGAAGAACGCTCTTGGACCAATGCCTCTGACGTCCATGCTCCTGCCTTGGTCCGAAATTTCCACGCAAAGTTTCCTTTAAAGCCTAAGAAGTGTCCTGGGGCCACTCCTAAAGGGGGGGGTGCTGTCACGATCCGGGTATCTGGACGCCATTACTTACCCTTCAGATGCCTCCTAAGGCGGGCTCAGCGTTCCAGGACCGGATTCCGCTGTTCCTGAGTTTCCACATGCAGAGTGGTCTTTTCATCAGCCGCGGCCTCCGCTGTGCCCGCGTGGTTAAATGTGCATCTATCAGCCTGGCGTCTCCTGTCTCCGGTGGCCGGCGCCGCCATTACTGTTTCCCAGACCACATGGATTACAAACCAAACTTCCTTCCAAGTGTCTGCATGGGCGCAGCCGTCTTGGATTCTGTCATCTGATCATTTCCACCAATCTGCTGTCTGTGTTGTTGATTTGCATAATTGCCTAGCCAACCCCTTCCTTGCTGCAGGTATAAGTAAGCTGTACCTGAGCAAGGAAGACGTCAGTGCTTTGGTTGTCAAACCTAGTTCCTGTTTGTCTCTCTTCTATGATTGTCTTCCAGGTTCCAGCTCCTGTCTCAAGACTTCCACCATAGAGACCCGCACCAGCATTCCACCTGCGGTGTAGCCTGACTCTCCAATCCATTGTGGATTCATCTGTTTCCAGCTACAACACTACCTGCTTCCAGCCTCAGCTTCCAGCAGAGTACAGCTTCCCTTAAAGGGCCGGTGTCCTTTCTACACTTTACCACTCTCCACCGGAATTATTATTTCTCCGCTCTCAAGTTCTACATTTCAGTTCACATTTCATCGCTCCCAAAGTTCATTTATTATTTAACTGGTTCCAGCCAGTATCCACTCCGTGCTAACAACAGTCTGGTTCCAGCCAGTATCCACAGCAGCTGTTTTACCTTCAGCAACCCAGCTCTTCCTGGAACACCAGCTGGTACAATCCTGGGTTATCTCCATTGCTACAGCCGGGCCTGGTAAGGACTTTCCATCTAGAAGATCATAAGAACTATCTCACACTACCAGTGCCCTGTGGCTCCTGCCATGCTGTAGTACTCAGGAACTGTATTTATTCTTTGCTGACTTTTACGTTTTCTTTTATTGCTGCTGTGATGCGGAGTTGTCATAATAAACATCATTGACTTTTATCTAAGTTGTCGTGGTCACGCCTTCGGGCAGTTATTATTCATGTTACTTACATGTCCAGGGGTCTGATACAACCTCCCAGGTTCCGGTACATCTCAGCCCCTACAACTGAGGCTGCCTCCCGTCAGCTCAGGCCCTCAGTTGTGACAACATCTAGGGTAATATTATCTGAAATATTAACAGTGACATGCGCTAGCCCAGGGAGGCAGAGGGAGATTAGGGAGGTAAATGTGTGGCTTAGAGACTGATGTAGGAAGGTTTGTGTTCCTGGAATACTGGGCGGACTTCTCAGTCAGGCGCCATCTTTGTCGCAATTGATTGCAACTGAATGAGGAGGAGGCTGCAGTGCTGGGGGGCAGGATGGTTAGAAGGTTGGAGGAGCTTTTAAACTAAGAGCCTGGGGGGAGGGTTTAGCTAGAAGCTGCGGGTTAATTAGGGAGAGCAGTAAGGATGGGGGTAGTGAACAATTTGGGGGTGGAGAAGTAGGGAGCATAAGGTCAGATGGCAAGGGTATTTGCATGGGTATTGACACCGGAAATACTGACACAGGTATTGCCCAAGATATTCCCAATTTATCACCTAATGACGTATATGGCTCAGCAATACGGTATATAGAATGTAATGTGCATAGCATAAGGGAGGATACTAACATCAGGGGGGGGGGTTAGAAAGTCTTAATAGGTCAGATAGAGATAGTAGTGAGGAAGTCTGTATTAAGCATGATGGGGTGGAAAGGGAGGGAGTAGAATAACAGTCAGTAAAGGTAAGTCTAGAAAGGCTCTTGTAAATATAGATAAGATACCACTAAAACACGGGTAATGGAGAGGCTAAGCTAAGATGTATGCTTGTGAATGCAAGAAGCCTATCGGGTAAAATGGGGGAATTGGAATGGCTTGTATCAAAGTCTCAGTATGATATTATAGGTATTACGGAAACATGGTGGGACGACTCTCACGACTGGGTTGCGAATTTGGAGGGATATTCTCTTTTCAGGAGGGACAGGGCTACCAAAAGGGGAGGAGGGGTATGTCTCTTTCCTAAACCATCTCTAAAACCAAACTTAATAGAGGGTATTTTCGGGGAGGCTGGAGATAACGTGGAGTCGCTATGGGGTGAGATCACAAGTGGGGGCACAGAGGTAAAGAAACTAGTCATTGGCACGTGCTACAAGTAACCAGATATTAGTGTACATGACGAGGAACAACTCTTACATCAAACTGAAAAAGCTGCGGGAATGGGGGACATCCTAGTGTTAGGGGATTTTAACTATCCTGATATAAATTGGAGTAACGATTCTTGTGTAAAAACTAGGAGCAGCAGGTTCTTAAATACATTAAAGGATCTATACTTGACTCAATTAGTCGAGGACCCAACTAGAGGTAAAACTAGAAAAGATTATACCTGATGGCGCAAGCGATATAAATGATAAATGTTGTATAAAATTCTGCCACCTTGTGATCATAAGAAAAATGGTTCTATTTCGTCAGACCCCAGAAGCCTGTCTCTAATGGCTTCAATAAAGCAATTATGATTTAAATGGAAAAGAGGTCGCGCTATAGAACCAATTAATTGTTCCACACCATTCTTAATTGTAAATATTTATTTAAACATATAACCATGTAAAAACATCGATGTATATTTTATTTCTAAAATAATTAAGATCTGGTGTGGTCACAACACCCTCAACTGCATACCAATTATAATTTAATAATGCTCATTCGTAAAATTAAGTGTGCTGATTAGAATAATGTCCAGACCGGCAATATATTATGCCACAGATTCAGTCCGTAATAGGATCCTTTATATTAATTTACACCCAATGATAGAAGGACACCGGTGCGGTACCGCCTATGGAAGAAGTAACTGGATGTTACGAAACGCGTCTAGGACTCCTTGTTTAAGTGACTGCTGACTGCTGAATTGTCCAGACCGTCCCCCGGCATCTCCAGAGCACTTGGCACCTGCTACGAGCAAATCGTGGAAATTATATTCACACAGTGTCGGAGAGAACAGTGATCTTTGGAAGCCGGAGTAGCGAGGCGGCTGACTGCTGAAGTGGGTTGAGCAACAGTATTAGCCCCCTCGTGAGAACTGTCGGGCTGCCCGTACGGAAACCTTTCTTCACCCTGCTGCACGGACACAGAAGCTGTTTCACATATGCACCACACCGCTACAACGCACAGGTAACAGTTGTCCATTACACCGTGTAATTCCGGGGACGCTCGGGTCACACTTAAAGCTCCTCAAACTTGCAAACAGGTCCCGTATTACAAGCACAAGGGACAGAGTGAGCAAAGGTACCTGTGACTGTACTTATTTGTGGTGCACAGTTTCTGGATGAAAACACCGGTGTCCTTCTATCATTGGGTGTAAATTAATATAAAGGATCCTATTACGGACTGAATCTGTGGCATAATATATTGCCGGTCTGGACATTATTCTAATCAGCACACTTAATTTTACGAATGAGAATTATTAAATTATAATTGGTATGCAGTTGAGGGTGTTGTGACCACACCAGATCTTAATTATTTTAGAAATAAAATATACATCGATGTTTTTACATGGTTAGAGGTAAAACTATTCTGGACCTAGTTATTACCAATAATGTGGACATTATATAAAACACTAAAGTTGGGGAGACTTTGGGAAACAGTGACCACTATATGATCACATTCGACATCAGTATCAAGAAACAGCTATAAGGGAACAACTAAAACATTTAACCTTAGAAAAGCTAATTTCAATATGCTGAGACAGGCACTAAACGAGATTGATTGGGAAGTTTTGTTTCATGGTAAAGACACAACAGTAATGTGGGATGCTTTAAAAGGGTTGCTTGATAGAAATATTCACAAATTCATTCCCATGCTCATATTCACAAATTCATTCCCATGAGCAGTAAATGCAGGAGTACTAAAAACAAACCAATGTGGCTTAATAAGGAGGTCAAAGAAGCAATGGCTAAAAAGAAGCGTGCTTTCAAAACATTTAAATCTAATGGAGGGGAGGAGTCATTCCAGCATTACAAGGAATGCAATAAAAAATGCAAAAAAGTAATAATCGCAGCAAAAATTGTAAACAAAAAGCAAATCGCTAGAGAGAGTAATAGCAATCCTAAAAAGTTTTATAAATACATAAACAGTAAAAGGTTAAAGAAGGAGAACGTAGGCCCATTAAAAGATGAATTGGGAGCTTTAATAAACAATGATAAAATAAAAGCGGAAATACTGAACAATTTTTTTCCTCAGTATTCACCAGAGAGGATCAGTCGGAGAAAGTAGTGCATAAAGATAGTGAAGGTAATGACTCTTGGCTGGATACTTGTTGACCTCGACATCTTCGGACTATCAAACCGAATAAATTTGCACGGCAGGACGAAGATTCGGAGGATGATACTGAGGAAATGACGGTGGAGGAGGGGACTGCTCCCTCTAGCATCCAGAGGAGCAGCCCCTCTGGCACAGTTGGGACAAAAGATAGTGAGGTACCTAGTCAGATGGTGGTGGTAGGGGGACTCTATCATCAGGAAGGCAGATAGAGCAATCTGCTACCCGGACCATGATCGCCGTACAGTCTGTTGTCTCCCGGGTGCTCTAGTGCGGCACATCGCGGACCGGGTAGATAGATTGTTGGGAGGGGCTGGGAAAGACCCGGTGGTCTTTGTGCATGTTGGCACCAATGACAAAGTCAGCAGAAGGTGGGATGTCCTTAAAAAAAGACTATAGGGAATTAGGCAAGAAACTTAAGGCAACTTAAGGGTGGAGGGGTGTGCCTTTACGTAAAACCATTTTTAAAAACTGATATATGGGAGGATTTGCAGGAGGAGACTGTAGATACGGTCGAGATGCTATGGGGTAGAAATTGCATGTGGCTAAAAGGGAATAAAAAAGGTAGTATTAGGGGTATGCTACAGGCCGCCTGGTATTAATGTATCTAACGAGGAATTGTTACTGAAGCAAATTGAAAGAGCAGCAGGAGTAGGAGACATGGTAGTGATGGGAGATTTTAAATATCCAGAGAAAAACTGGAAAAACGATTCATGTGATACTGCTAGGGGTAATAGGTTCTTAAACACACTTAATGATAACTACTTAGTTCAACTAATTGAGGAACCCACCAGGTACAATGCAATCTTAGACCTGGTATTAACAAATGTCAAAGTCGAAAAATATTGTAATGCATATGCCCTGTACTAACCCCATGCACATGCCTGCTGCGCGTGCACTCAATCCGCCGTGCGTGCACATATCCGCAATTTGCGTAGGATCGCTCCTGCGATCATGCGCGTGATATGGGTATTTACGACGGAGTTTGTGAGCGCGTAGAGGTTTATTAGAACATTACATATTTAACCCAAATAGTGTACATTTTAGATATAACTCCCTTGCACCACATCAGCGAGTATCAATAGTTTAAACAGTTCCAGGACTAAGGGATTCGCCGTTGCATGATAGGAAGGGTCAGATAAAGGTTGGAAGGCGATGTCTAGTATCCTATAATAAGGGGTGTGGTCTTTTATAAGAGAAAAAAGACAAAGGCAGCTATATATCTTTTCCAGGGCACACTTATGAAAAAATTAATTAATAAGATGATGAAATATGAGAAAATGAATACTTAACTTTTATGAGATATACTTAAAAAGAGAGGGAGAAGGCAAATATAGATGAATAATTTTTCAAAGCATAATTGCTACAATTTCGAGCGATAGGATTTAGATGAGCGAATTTATCTTTATTCCCTTAGTGGTCTAGAGATTTCCTTAATTGATAATTTTTTTAATTGGGAATAGGGTAACTCCGTTGGGTTCAGCTGTAGCCTGTCAGACTAGCACAATTGAAAAGGAAAGTAGAAATTAAATACCTGGATCTGCACAGAAAATCGGAAGGACACAAATGACTGGAGAATAAAATACCTACGGTACCTAGTATTCCCTGGTGGTCTCGCAACCGGGTACTGACCAGGCCCTGCAGTGTATGGCTTCCAAGATCAGACGAGATTGGGCATACTCAGTGCGGTTTGACCGTAGGTGGCTAAATCTCCAATCTGTGCAGTCAATTCCAGTGTGCGGATACTCATACACATTATTTTGAGCATATCATAAATGTCTGAATTATTGTTGGTACAAGAACAGAGCATTAAGCAACATTTGTGCTGATTGTTATACTAATGAGAGCAAAAGAAATCAGGCAGTGATGTAAGTACAATAGCTGAGTATGATAATATAACAGGGATTGATCCCCAATAATGCATAAAATTCAGTTCAATGAGAAACACACAGATTATATATAATTGTCTAACAGGGATTAATCCCCAATTCTGGGTGTATATGATTTAGCACACAAAATTCCAATAAACATTAGTTCCCAAAAGCAGATATCCTGTGGTTTTATCATATTTTAGCAAAATCACAAATTGAAGATACTTCAACAATCCTAAAGATATATATATATATATATATATATATATATATATATATATAGTAAACAACAAAGCAGGCGGCACTCCAAGTCTGTTTGAGATTCAAGTGTATTTCACACACAAGTGATCCGACGTTTCGGGGTCCAAGCGCCCCTTGACAAACATGAAGGTGGTCCTGGGCCCTGTAGATAGGAGGTGGAACAAGCAAAGGAAAGTTGTGTCCCTTCTTAAGGGGCAATGGTGGACATTGTGAATGGTGAAAGGAAGGTTTTTGTGGGCAAAGAGTGAGTTATGCCATATATACCAGAAGCATGGGTCTTCAGCCTATGGCCCTCATTCCGAGTTGTTCGCTCGCTAGCTGCTTTTAGCAGCTTTGCACACGCTAAGCCGCCACCCTCTGGGAGTGTATTTTAGCTTAGCAGAATTGCGAACGCAAGATTAGCAGATTTGCGTATAGAAATTTCTTTGCAGTTTCTGAGTAGCTCGAGACTTACTCCTACACTGCGATCAGTTCAGTCAGTTTCGTTCCTGGTTTGACATCACAAACACACCCAGCGTTCACCCAGACACTCCCCCGTTTCTTCAGACACTCCCGCGTTTTTCCCAGAAAAGCAAGCGTTTTTTCGCACACACCCATAAAACGTCCAGTTTCCGCCCAGAAACACCCACTTCCTGTCAATCACACTCCGATCACCAGAACGAAGAAATTTCTTCATAAAGCCGTGAGTAAAATACCAAACTTATTAGCAAATTTACTTGGCGCAGATGCACTGCGAACATTGCGCATGCGCATTAGCGACTAATCGCTCCGTTGCAAAAAAAAAATTACGAGCGAACAACTCGGAATGAGGGCCCATATGATGTGCCACCATTAATGTGGACACTGTCTTGTCCTACCAAGCTTGATTTATGTGCTTTGTAATTTTTTTAAGCAGGATAAAGGCTGAGTTTTTTATTTCTGCAGTAGACTAGAATAAGCCCAGACATTCCCACTTCCATTATACCACCTGAATGTGACGGTCAGTGACCACCGTGCCATCACTAACCTGTATGCTTACACGAAACAGAATGATGGTAAACTTACACGGTTTCTTTACATCTTCTGGGGTCCACTCCGAGATTAGACATGATGGGGTATATGCAATTGTGGTCGAATTCCCGAAATTGGCGAATTTCGGGTCATTTTCGACCAAAAAAAAAAATTCCCCTATGCAATTCAGTGCTTAACGACCAAAAAACGGACTTAAAAATTCGACTTTTTGAAATTCGACTTTTTGCAAATTCGACTTTTCTGCAATGATACAAGTGCTGCAATTCGACCAAAGCATATTCAATTCAAGTTTGGAAATTCGACAGCAGTGCTTTTAGACAGCAAATTCGTCATTTTCAATCCGCCACACTTTGGAGGGTGAAAACAAATAAAAAAATTTTAAACATGTTTTTTTTGGTGTTTTTTTTTTGGGGAATAGCAGATCTATTTATATTAGAAGGGATTAGGTACTTTTTTTTTTTTTGGGGAGGCACAAATATTATTTATATATTTTTTAAAATATTATTTATTTTTTTTATTTTTTATTGCTGGAACGGTAAAATCAGAAAAAAAAATGGCGTGGGGTCCCCCCTCCAAAGCATAACCAGCCTCGGGCTCATTGAGCTGGTCCTGGTTCTAAAAATGCGGGGGAAAAATTGACAGGGGATCCCCCGTATTTTTAAAACCAGCACCGGGCTCTGCGCCTGATGCTGGTGCCAAAAATACGGGGGACAAAACGAGTAGGGGTCCCCCGTATTTTTAACACCAGCATCGGGCTCCACTAGCTGGACAGATAATGCCACAGCCGGGGGTCACTTTTATGCCGTGCCCTGCGGCCGTGGCATCAAATATCCAACTAGTCACCCCTGGCCGGGGTACCCTGGGGGAGTGGGGACCCCTTCAATCAAGGGGTCCCCCCCCCCAGCCACCCAAGGGCCAGGGGTGAAGCCCGAGGCTGTCCCCCCCCATCCAATGGGCTGCGGATGGGGGGGCTGATAGCCTTTGTTGTAAAAAAAAGATATTGTTTTTTCCATTAGTACTACAAGTCCCAGCAAGCCTCCCCCGCAAGCTGGTACTTGGAGAACCACAAGTACCAGCATGCGGGAGAAAAACGGG
Source organism: Pseudophryne corroboree (assembly GCF_028390025.1). Lineage (NCBI taxonomy): Eukaryota > Metazoa > Chordata > Amphibia > Anura > Myobatrachidae > Pseudophryne > Pseudophryne corroboree. The sequence goes on along the minus strand of NW_026970461.1, from coordinate 224,029 downwards.
CCCGCTGGTACCTGTAGTACTACTGGAAAAAAAATATCCAAATAAAAACAGGACACACACACCGTCGACAGTAAAACTTTATTTCACACTACCGACACACACATACTTACCTATGTTCACACGCCGACATCGGTCCTCTTCTCCATGTAGAATCCCGGGGTACCTGAAAATAAAAGATCAATATACTCACCTTAACCAGGCTCCAGAGATAAATCCACGTACTTGGCAAAATAATAAAACGCATTTACCCGCTCCATAACGGACTGAAAGGTGTCCCATGCTGACACATGGGACACCTTTCCACGATTAAGATCTGTCAGTGACAGCTATCACTGACAGGTCTCTAAGCCAATCAGGAAGCGCAATTGCGCTCACCCGATTGGCTGCTCGCTGTGACAGCGCATCGCACAGCTCCCTCCATTATATTCAATGGTGGGAACTTAGCGGCTAGCGGTGAGGTCACCCGCCGGTCAGCGGCTGACCGGCGGGTGACCCCACAGCTAGCCGCTAAGTTCCCACCATTGAAAGTAATGGAGAGGCTTTGCGAGGCGCTGTCAGAGTACAGACGGCGTCCAGCCAATCAGCTGAGCGCCACGGAAGTAGCGCTTCCTGATTGGCTGAAGGGACATCAGTGACAGGAGTCACGTGATGTCCCGGCATTCGGGGGAAGGGGTCTGATGTGAAAACATTGGACCCCTTTCTAGTCCGGTTTGGCTCGGGTTTTTGCGTTTTCTTATTTTAAACAAGTACGTGGATTTATCTCTCTGGACGCTGGAAGGTGAGTATAATTTTTTGACAGGTACCCTCGGATCGTCGGAGATCGTTGCAGTCGACGTGTCAACACAGGTAAGTATGTGTGTGTCGGTGTATGAAATAAAGTTTTACTATCAAGGTGTGTGTGTCCTGTTTTTATTTGGGTATTTTTTTCCCAGTAGTACTACAGGTACCAGCGGGCCCGTTTTTCTCCCGCATGCTGGTACTTGTGGTTCTCCAAGTACCAGCTTGCGGGGGAGGCTTGCTGGGACTTGTAGTACTAATGGAAAAAACAATATCTTTTTTTTTTACACAAAGGCTATCAGCCCCCCCATCCGCAGCCCATTGGATGGGGGGGGACAGCCTCGGGCTTCACCCCTGGCCCTTGGGTGGCTGGGGGGGGGACCCCTTGATTGAAGGGGTCCCCACTCCCCCAGGGTACCCCGGCCAGGGGTGACTAGTTGGATATTTGATGCCACGGCCGCAGGGCACTGTATAAAAGTGACCCCCGGCTGTGGCATCATCTGTCCAGCTAGTGGAGCCCGATGCTGGTGTTAAAAATACGGGGGACCCCTACTCGTTTTGTCCCCCGTATTTTTGGCACCAGCATCAGGCGCAGAGCCCGGTGCTGGTTTTAAAAATACGGGGGATCCCCTGTCAATTTTTTCCCTGTATTTTTAGAACCAGGACCAGCTCAATGAGCCCGAGGCTGGTTATGCTTTGGAGGGGGGACCCCACGCCATTTTTTTTTCTGATTTTACCGTTCCTAGCTATTGGGCAGGAAGGCGAATTCAGTACGCCCACTGCTCGCCGATTGGCCGGAATCCGCCTGCGGGAGGGGCGAATCAGTTTCACATTGAATATAGTGAAACCAGGGTCCCGGCGACAGGGCTGCGGCTGGCGATAGCGGGCGAATCATACAGAGGCGGATCTAATGCCGCGATTCGCCCGCTATTGCATATACCCCTATGGCGTAATTACTCAGACGGGAATATAAAACAGAATAAAAAATAAAAGCTTTAATGCAATAATTAGATGCAGACAAAAGCTTTTATTATGAAATCATACAGGGGAGTATCCGCACCATATAGATGTAACATACAACAAACCACCGCAGATGGAACCCGGGTGACTCTAATGCACATGGTAATGTACAGGGTATATATGGACAGGATCTTGTATCAGAAAACACTCGACACTCCTGATCAAGATGAGTGTCTGCAACAAGTTAGGCAAACTAGAAGTGAAAACACGTTCCAATGGCCGCCATATTGTCGTGCAGCAATACAGATTGTGCAAACTGGTATTACACATTCACATTTACACAAAGCACAAGATACAAAATAAACAGCAGAAAAAAGACCTAAGCATTTGGGATGTATTATTTAGGAACTAAATATACAGACGGGTCCTCCGTTATCTTGGCTGGCTGAGGCGTTAGTCGCGATCAGGCATACGCAGCGTACCTGGGCGCAAGGAGGCGCGCCTAGTCGTAGGAAGGCACACAGAGCGTTTGGCGTTACCTTTGAGTGTAATACCTAAGATCATCCACCAGATGTCGCTTTTTTAAATCACCAATGCGCAAGCGTGTGGTCTCCATTAACATACAATACTGAACTACAGCGTAAGAACTACTTTACTGGTGCGTCTCATTACGCTACAGTATGTCATACAGTCTATAACAGTATATACAGTACAGGTGCAAATAGTACAGCATATACAGATGCAAACTAACGTGTTACAGGTACAGTATGGTCTATTGATGTTTGGGATATGTGAGCGTCCAAATCCCGTAGTATTAAGTATAATGGAGAGAAATAAAAGCTCATCCCTAAGTTCCTGGATGCCAAATCACTGTCCTTAGTATCTCTGTACAGTTTTTTCTATTAGAGTACTAATTAGAACGAACAGCTTATAATGTACAACACAGATTCTCTAACGCCGACGATCTACAGTACTGTTGCTCGAACAGTTAGTTGCGTCAGAATACACTAATTTATATTTACTGGTATGTCTATAGGTGGTCATTACCGCTGTGTATTTTAGATAGCGAATGAGTCACTCCTGCAGATTTACCCCGATTTGTGTGAAACCTGTGTGCACCCTTCCTTTGAATGTTTTACAATGGATTACACAGAAAAAAAATAATAATAAAGTTGATGTCACGGGAACACAAAAATAACCTGACATTTTGGGAATCGAACCCGGGACTCTCAGCGTGGCAGATGAGAGCCTTCATCGCTAGCCCACAACACTGCATGGAAGATTCTCAAGTTCATGTGTAAAAGTACTGCAAAGAGCGATTCCTTCCCATTGGTGTTTGTTTATGCCATTAGGGGACTCGGATGCTCATTTTGTGCACTTTACATACTGTAAAGTCAATTTGCTACATTATTCCTTTCACACATTAGGTGCGTCTGCATACACAAGTGTTCACACATTAGTTGCGTCTGCTTACACAAGTGTTTTAACATGTTAGTTTGCATCTGAATAAACTATTTTTTCTTTTTTACTCTGTCCGTCTGACCATTGGTCACCATCTGTGTGTACACTATGCAGTACAGGACTGTATATTAACATTACAGTTGTCACTGACCATTTGCCAGAGCTTGTACAGAAGATCAATCTGCTGCTATTCAAACTAAAGTACTGGATTAGTGAAGCATTAGCCACCCAGTGGTGGAGATGTGTATTGCATGCTGAATATCCAGTCATGCCTCATCGCGCCTGTCCATGATTAAACTCAGGAACCTAAGCTATTGCCTAGGTGTGACTAAACCTCCGTCTAGGTGCAGAAACAGTCAAGATAACGGAGGACCCATCTGTAAATACATTAATGAAAAACGTAACAGTCATCAGTCTGCTTGTGAAGGTCTCTAGTGTGGAGGCCTCTTGGACTATGCAAGGCAGTGAGTTCCATGGTCAGGGCTGCAAAACTAAAAGTTTGACCCTTAAATAAATTACAGGAGATTATTGGTACTGCTGGTAACAGTCCTTCATCTGTAGAAGCAAGCAAGCAGGGCAGTAAGGAGGCAGAAGCTGCTTCTAGTACCTTGGACCATGTAATGTGGGCTGGGAAGGTCAGTTAGCCAATTATAAAATAGATTTGTCATCTTACAGGCAGCCAGTGAAGGGAGTAGAGAATGGGTGTTATGTGGCAGGAACGGGCTGGTTAGGTAACAGCTTGGCTGCTGCATTCTGTACTAGCTGCAAGCTCTGTAATTCTTTTGCTGGGTGACCCAGGTAGATGGCATTGCAGTAGTCTACGAACATCTGAGGGAATCAAGTGCTTGATTCTGGCTATGGTCCACAGATGGAAGAATGAGTATTTGTATGTGGCAGATACCTGATGTCTGTGTCAGCCACATACCAGGACAACACAAAGATTCAGCACATGTTCAAACCAAACACCAAAGCATAAATCCAGATGGTTGGTAAAGCTGTAGTCTTGTCCTTTGCTGGTGAGCTTCTATTATGTTTCACAAAGACTGAATCACAGCCAACTGGCATCATCCACCCCTGGAGCTCAGCTAGACAACCATTTAGGATTGGTATTAGGTTCTCAGTACATGGAGCAAAAAGCAGGTCATCTGCATAGCAGTGGTAGACCAGGCCATGAGGTCTGATTATATCACCCAGTGGTAGCATGTACAGTCAGGTCCATAAATATTGGGACATTAACACAATGCTCATATTTTGTGCTCTATACACCACCACAATGGATTTGAAATGAAACAAACAAGATGTGCTTTAACTGCAGACTTTCCGCTTTAATTTGAGGGTATTTACATCCAAATCAGGTGAACGGTGTAGGAATTACAACGGTTTCTATATGTGCCTCCCACTTTTTAAGGGACCAAAAGTAATGGGACAATCGACTCAAAAGCTATTTCAAGGACAGGAGTGGGCTATTCCCTCATTATTTCATCATCAATTAAGCAGGTAAAAGGTCAGGAGTAGATTCCAGCTGTGACATTTGCATTTCTAATCTAATCCAAAGAGCTGCCACTATCAGTGAAGCAAGCCATCATTAGGCTAAACAATCAAAACAAACCCATTTTAGAGATAGCAAAAACATTAGGTGTGGCCAAATTAACTGTTTGGAACATTCTTAAGAAAGAACACACCGGAGAGCTCAGCAACACCAAAGGGATCCGGAAGACCACGGAAAACTGTGGTGGATGACAGAAGAATTATTTCCCTGGTGAAGAAAAACACCATCACAACAGTTGCCCAGATCAAGAGCACTCTCCAGAAGATAGGTCTATATGTGTCAAAGTCAACAATCAAGAGAAGACTTCACAAGAGTGAATATAGAAGGTTCACCACAAGATGTAAACCATTGGTGAGCCACAAAAACAGGAAGACCAGATTAGAGTTTGCAAACAACATCTAAAAAAGCCTTTACAGTTCTGGAACAACATCCTATGGACAGATGAGACAAAGATCAACTTGTACCAGAGTGATGGGAAGAGAAGAGTTTGGAGAAGGAAAGGAACTGCTCATGATCCAAAACATACCACCTCATCAGTGAAGCATGGTGGCGGTAGTGTCATTGCGTGGGCATGTATGGATGCCAATGGAACTGGTTCCCTTGTATTTATTGATAATGTGACTGCTGACAAAAGCAGCAGGATGAATTCTGAAGTGTTTCGGGCAATATTATCTGCTCATATTCAGTCAAATGCTTCAGAACTCATTGGAAGGCGCTTCACAGTGCAGATGGACAATGACCCGAAGCATACTGCAAAAGCAACCAAAGTATTTTTTAAGGAAAATAAGTGGAATGTTATGCAATGGCCAATTCAATCACCTGACCTGAATCCGATTGAGCATGCATTTCACTTGATGAAGACAAAACTGAAGGGAAAATGCCCCAAGAACAAGTAGGAACTGAAGACATTTGCAGTAGAGGCCTGGCAGAGCATCACCAGGGATGAAACCCAGCATCTGGTGATGTCTATGCGTTCCAGACTTCAGGCTGTAACTGACAAAAGGATTTGCAACAAAGTATTAAAAAGTAAAAGTTTGATTTAGGATTGTTTAGTCTGTACCATTACTTTTGGTCCCTTAAAAAGTGGGAGGCACATATAAAAACCGTTTTTAATTCCTACACCGTTCACTTGATTTAGATGTAAATACTCTCAAATTAAAGCGGAAAGTCTGCATTTAAAGCACATCTTGTTTGTTTCATTTCAAATCCATTGTGGTGGTGTATAGAGCCCAAAATATGAGAATTGTGTCGATGTCCCAATATATATGGACCAGACTGTATATTGCATAAAGCATAGGAGATAGGATTGACCCTTGAGGAACATTGCATGGCAGTGATAATTATACTCCAGAAGATTTAAATGGTTCCGTACTTGGGTAATGTCTAATATGTTCAACAAGAGCGGATTTATTTCTCTCACAGCATGAAAATGGCTTCTCACCTGTGTGACTCCTCTGATGTGTAACAAGATCTGATTTCTGTCTAAAACATTTCCCACACTCAGAACAGGAATACGGCCTCTCACCTGTGTGACTTCTCTGATGTGTAACAAGAGATGATTTCTGTGTAAAACATTTCCCACACTCAGAACAGGAATATGGCTTCTCACCTGTGTGACTTCTCTGATGTTTAACAAGATTTGATTTAGATAAAAAACATTTCCCACACTCAGAACAGGAATACGGCTTCTCACCTGTGTGACTTCTCTGATGTATAACAAGACCTGATTTCCGTGCAAAACATTTCCTACACTCAGAACAGGAATACGGTTTCTCACCTGTGTGACTTCTCTGATGTTTAACAAGATATGATTTAGATAAAAAACATTTCCTACACTCAGAACAGGAATACGGTTTCTCACCTGTGTGACTTCTCTGATGTTTAATAAGATTTGATTTCGATGCAAAACATTTCCCACACTCAGAGCAGGAATACGGCTTCTCACCTGTGTGACTTCTCTTATGTGTAACAAGATCTGATTTCTGTGTAAAACATTTCCCACACTCAGAACAGGAATATGGCCTCTCACCTGTGTGACTTCTCTGATGTGTAACAAGGGCTGATTTCTTTGTGAAACATTTCCCACACTCAGAACAGGAATATGGCTTCTCATCTGTGTGACTACTCTGATGTGTAACAAGATATGATTTCGATGCAAAACATTTTCCACACTCAGAACAGGAATACGGCTTCTCACCTGTGTGACTTTTCTGATGTGTAACAAGAGCTGATTTCTGTGCAAAACATTTCCTACACTCAGAACAGGAATACGGTTTCTCACCTGTGTGACTTCTCTGATGTTTAATAAGATTTGATTTCGATGCAAAACATTTCCCACACTCAGAACAGGAATACGGCCTCTCACCTGTGTGACTTCTCTGATGTGTAACAAGAGATGATTTCTGTGTAAAACATTTCCCACACTCAGAACAGGAATGCGGCTTCTCACCTGTGTGACTTCTCTTATGTGTAACAAGATTTGATTTATATGTAAAACATTTCTCACACTCAGAATATGGAAATGGCCTCTCACCTGCCTTAGCTGGCTGATGAGTAATAAGGTTTGTGTTCTGTGTAAAACATTTGGTATCTATAGACCAGGGAAACACTGTATCTACTCTCAAAGCTGTAACAGATGCACCAATATCAGAGTGATCAGGAGAACATTTCCCAGGATCAGGGGGATCAGTTGATAGAGCTGGATATATAATTGGGGTAATGGGGTTAAATGCTGGAGAATCCTGTCTACTGTCATCTTTTATGTCACAATCCGGGGATAACAATAGATATCCTTCTGAGATATTCCTGCTTGTGTGTCCATCTGCTGGAAATAAAATACATTAATATATAAAATGAGCAGACAAGACACAGGGTGTTACAGGATACAATATATAATTCTATAACTGACATTTTTTTTTTACCTGTAATCATTGCTTTTATGTTTATTAAAAAAACAAAAAAGCTAGGATGTTTAGACTGGAGCTTGATCAACACTGAACGCTCATGTGGGATAACTAGAGGTAACACGGACATTCATGTGGGATTACTAGAGGTGACATGGGCGCTCATGTGGAATTACTAGAGGTGACAAGGGTGCTCATATGGGATTACTAGAGGTGACATTGGCGCTCATGGGGGATTATTAGAGGTGACACGGACGATCATGTGGGATTACTAGAGGTGACACGGACGCTCATGTGGGATTACTAGAGGTGACATAGCGCTCATGTGGGATTACAAGAGGTGACTCGGACGCTCATGTGGGATTACTAGAGGTGACACGGATGCTCATGTGGGATTACTAGAGGTGACACGGACGCTCATATGGGATTACTAGAGGTGACATGGACGCTCATGTGGGATTACTAGAGGTGACACAGACACTCATGTGGGATTATTAGAGGTGACATGGACGCTCATGTGGGATTACTAGAGGTGACACTGATGCTCATGTGGGATTACGAGAGGTGACACGGACGCTCATGTGGAATTACTAGAGGTGACACGGACGCTCACGTGGGATTACTAGAGGTTACATGGACGCTCACGTGGGATTACTAGAGGTGACAGGGACGTTCATGTGGGATTACTAGAGGTGACATGGACGCTCATGTGGGATTACTAGAGGTGACATGGACGCTCATGTGGGATTACTAGAGGTGACGTGGACGCTCATGTGAGATTACTAGAGGTGACATCAGACACTCATGTGGGATTACTAGAGGTGACATGGACGCTCATGTGGGATTACTAGAGGTGACACGGATGCTCATGGGGGATTACTAGAGGTGACATGGACGCTCATGTGGGATTACTAGAGGTGACATGGACGCTCATGTGGGATTACTAGAGGTGACATGGGCTTTGCAATAATGAATCATTAAAACACCAAAGAAGAGAAAGTGCTGTCCTGTTCGGCGCACTAATAAATAATATATAACCTTTATTAAGTACAGTAAAGTATGTAAACTAAATTGTTGAAATATTAAACACAAAGTTAAGTGTATAGAGAGCTGAATAAAGTAATAAAAAACCATTGGATTTTAATTGGGTGTTAATAGATACAATGCAGGTAATCTGGGGGGGGGGGGGGGGGGGCTGCAGGTTTAAATGCATTGGTCAATACGTGAACTAAATCTCCACTGTTTATTATTGTTAGTTAATATAGTGAGTGCAGAGCCCCAGGGATTTTATTTAAACAATGTGGTCACATACTGTGTTGCACCCCAAATCTAGGAACGGTGAGTGCTGTGGATTAGTATATTATATCTATGTCACTGGGCCTCTGCACTCACTATAACCACTAACAATAATAAACAGTGGAGATTTAGTTCACGTATTGACCAATGCATTTAAGCCTGCAGCCCCCAACAAGAGACCCCACTATACTGCAAGTCCTACTCTACTGCTCAAAATAATTACCATAAAAACAGCTATCACATTAGTGTTGCACTTTAGGTATGCTGCTACCTGGTCTAAAGCTCACAGCAATTTAGCTTATATACAGTTGTGCTCATAAGTTTACATACCCTAGCAGAATTAGTGATTTTCTGGCCATTTGTCAGAGAATATGAATGATAACTCACAAACTTTTCTTTCACCCATGGTTAGTGGTTGGGTGAAGCCATTTATTGTCAAACAACTGTGTTTACTCTTTTTAAATCGTAATGACAACAGAAACTACCCAAATGACCCTGATCAAAAGTTTACAAAAATTTTTGGCCTGATAACATGCAACCAAGTTGACACAAACGGGTTTGAATGGCTACTAAAGGTAACCATCCTCACCTGTGATCTGTTTGCTTGTTATCAGTGTGTTCATATAAAAGGTCAGTGTGCTTCTGGACTCCTGAAAAACCCTTGCATCTTTCATCCAGTGCTGCACTGACGTGTCTGGATTCTGAGTCATGGGGAAAGCAAAAGAATTGTCAAAGGATATGCAGTAAAAAGGTATTTGAACTGTATAAAACAGGAAAGAGATATAAAAAGATATTGTGGCCGGAGGGACCCCAGCCACGAGGGAAATGGCCGCCTGCAGCACTGAAGGGGTTAACCCCTAGTGCCCGACGCCATTTTTACAGACAATGGGCGCTTGGCGCCAGATTTGAAAATGTATGGGGCGCTAGGCGCCGTGTTGTATTAAATGTTTAAATTGTATTTTAAGATGTGCCGTGGTCCCAGACCTCTCCGGAGACCACGGCAGGGAGGACAGCCCCCCTGCGCGCTCAGCAGTGTGTGCGCGCCGGGGGAGAGAAGGCAGCCGCTGACCGGCGGAGTCCGGGAGCTCCGCTCCCGGCAGCGGTCGGTGAAGCCCTGGGCGCACTGGGGTGTGCGCGCCGGGGAGAAGGGTGAGCGCTGCGGCTGGGAGCTCGGCTCCCGCTTCAGTGCTCTCTGTGAGAGCCGCCGCTGGGGGCCGGGAGCTCTGCTCCCGGCGCCTCAGCCCAGCACGGGTGGCCAGCCGCAGCCGCCGGGACGGACGTCCCGGGCTGCTGGGCGGCGAGGGGGGTGTGCCACAGCCCGCCTCCCCGCCGGACACTGCGGCGAGGCACCATGGATCCAGCGCCGCATACAGGGGACCGGGCTAGCCGGCTCCCTGCGCAGCGAGGCTACCAGACAGGCGCCGCTCATGGGGGACCGGGCTAGCCGGCTCCCTAGCGGCGTGGGTGCAATTAGGCTGCTGAGCAGGCTGATGAGCGCTGGGGTCCGGGAGCTACGCTCCCGGCGCCTCAGCGCTACAACAGAGCCAGAGTCACGGCGGCCGGGACAAGTGTCCCGGGCCGCCGGGCTTCAGTACAGGGGGGTGCACCGCTGCGTGCGGCGGGGCCACAAAAGTAGTGCCACACTGGGGGGACAGGGAGAGCCAGCTCCCTGGACCCCAGTGGCAGGCAGACAGGCTGGAGGGTGGGGGAAGCCAGCCCCATACCTCCAGCACGCAGAGAGCCCTAGCAGCCAGGCTGCAGGGCTAGTACACAGTATTCCACAAACCAGACAGTGTGTTGTAAGGCACTGCAGTGCCTAGGTACGTGGAGCCTGTGCAGGCTCAGAGTGTATTTAAATGTATAACATGTACAGGGTGATTTAAATGTGATGTATTTAAAGGTAAATTGCACTTACTTGGTTGTGTGTCCCAGGAGGGGGGAATCCATAGCTGTGCAGGCTGATGGATTCTCCCAGACCTTTTCCCCAAAAACAGAATGCTTTCCCATCCAGCCTCACATTTCCAAGGGGCACAGGGAGAAAGAGAAGCAGCTCAGCTAGGAAACAGGCTGAGTGGTTTCTTGGAGCTCCATGGAGATCACCCGTAGTGCCAAGAAACCTGGACCGGGGAGCCAGGCTGCCCAGCTCTGGAGCCCAAATCCAGGCTGCAGGCAGTGAGAGGGGTCCCGGGCAGGTTTCCGGAAGTCAGATTTAGGAGGGAAAACTTCCCCCCAGCCAGACTGGACGGCACCGGGGAGTATCCTGATTCTCCAAGGTGGGAGAGTCAAAGGAGACCGACCATTCCCCACTGTCCATAGGGAACAATGTAAAGCTGTGCATGAGACCAAAGCATGCACAGCTCATGGGTAAACATTGATTGGTTGTGCACCACAGGGCGGGCTTACCCCCTGTGGTAAGGGGTCTTGGAGAGGGATAAAAGAAGGGCAGTTGGCCCATAGGAGTGTATTGTAACATCTTCTTCTGCTGAAAACATCTGATTGTATGCTGTTGCCCCTAGCAATAGGGAGGAGCCTTTTTAAAGGTTATTTGAGCAATAAACATCTTTGCCTCAAGAAGACTGCTTCATCTTGTGACCTACAGGGTTAGGCCAAACCTAGCCGCGTTCTCTGGCTGTCCAGGGAAGCACCTGACGTCTCCAAGCTCCGCCTTCCGCCAGCTACCGGTAGAGGCCTAGCAAGTGGCTAGTGGGGATTCGTCAACACCACACAGGTGTGGTAAGGCAGTGCGTCGGCACATACAGAGCAGAACCGTGGTTCCAAACGCCACGACAGTTTAGGAGTTTGGTGGTGGCAGCGAGAACCCACCCACAGCGCAGTGGGTGGAGTCAGTAGCAGGCGGTTACTGACGGTAAGCGGAATCCCCTATATGGTCAGGCCTCGTGCGGCTTGACCTTCCATTCTGTGCGCAGTCGACGGGACGCGGCAAGCGGCGAGTGCTTCCGTACGGTACCGTCCTGTCACATAAATTGGTGGCATAGTGGTGGGATAATCCCAGGCGGCTTTTCATCACCCGATTGGAGAAGCCGAGTTACTCAGGAGAGGAGTAACTGCAGCGCAGGAGAACGCACAAGATGGCGGAATTCAGCGGAATGTCCAAGGAGGATCTGGAGATCGTATGCCAGGGGAAGGGTGTGGATATCCCTTCCAACGCGTCCAGGAGCGTCATGCAGGCGGCGCTCAGGAGCTGGGAGGAGTTTCATCGGGCGGAGGTGGAAAGCACTGACGGCATCAGCATCGCAGAGGACGGCCCACCAGTGGACCTTCGTACAGAACCGGTGAGAACCACAAGCCCCGCCCTCTCTCACAGCAGCAATGTTTCCCAGCAATCCCTAGCAGGGCCAGGATCCCAACGTCCCAAGGGGGGCGGCCCGGATACCCTAGCAGATCGGCTAGCGGAATTGGGGGAAAGGGCAACGGAGCAAGAGCGCTTGATCATCATCCAGATGTGGCGTGATGAGCGGGCACCACAGGCCGTGGTACCCCGGGATCCGTTGTCAGCTGTTGTGCACAGTTCAGGACGAGTTCAGTTTGCCAAGTTTGCAGACAGTGATGGGGACATTGATGGACATTTACAAGTTTTTGAAAGGACTTGCAAACTACACGATCTACCCAAGTCGGAGTGGGTGAGACACCTTGTGCCCACTCTGCATGGAGAGGCCTTGGAGGCCTATCGAGGAGTGGCGACGGAGGACTGTGGGAACTACGACGAAGTCGCGAAGGCCCTCCTCCAGCGATTCTTCATCACTCCAGAGTCTTACAGGAAGAAGTTCAGAGACTTGCCCAAGAATCCTAGCAGCACCCATGAGCATTTCGCCACCCAGCTGTGGCAGTACGTGGTGAAGTGGGTGAAGGATTCGGAAGCCACTACATGGGACGCACTGATCGACCTGATCTGCAGGGAGCAGTTCTACCGCAGGTGCGCCCAAGAAGTGAAGGAGTGGGTGCTAGATCGGGAGCCACCCAGCTTAAAGATGGCTGCCCAGTTAGCAGACAAGTATGTGGCAATTCGGCCACGGGGGCAGAAGCGCCCCGCCAGCAGCCAGCTCCAACAGACTGTACCACCAAGGGGACCCCCCTCTTCAGCTCATCACCCCCAAAGACAAGCATCTTCCAACCCGGGTGCTCTTAGCCAGCAACCGCACCGCAGCGTCCCTGCAACTGATCAGAGATCATCGGTGCCACGACTGGAGAAGAAGTGCTACGGCTGTGGGAAAATCGGACATCTGAGGATGAACTGTCCTGCATCCCAAGCACCCCAGACTCGTGCCCCAAATCCGAGTGCTGGAGCCCGGATCGCTTGTTTGTCGAGAGGAGATGGGCCTACAGAGACTGTTCCCCATCCAGTCAGTCCGATGGAGTGTGGCGAGAGACAGGTGCACTCTGCGGAGTCACCTGCATGGCCAAACAGCCCCTACACAACATGTGGAGGCACCTGCAGCCAGTCCACGTTGGACCCATGCAGGGAGAAGGCCTCAATAACTGTGGTGAGCCCCCACCTTATAGATCCTGCTGCAGTATTGCAGGGTCGCACTGCCACGGTCACCCTGGCAGAAGGAACAGAAAAAGCGGTTCCCATGGCAAGAGTCTACCTGGACTGGGGAGCTGGACCAGAGTTGCGAGAAGTTGCCGTCATGGATGGTCTCCCAACTGATGTGGTCCTAGGAAATGATCTGGGTGGTGGGATCGTCACTACGTTTGTTGGTGCCATTCCCCGGAGTCAAGTTCCAAACCCACCGTTGACATCAGCTACTCCAGCACAGCCCAGCCCAGAGGAAAATACTACAGCTGCTAGACAACTGCCAGCACAGCCAACCACAGCATCAACCAGCCCAGAGGAAAAGATTACAGCGGCTAGATCAGCACATCGACCCCGCATGCCTTTTGCCTCTGGTATGCCCACGTCCCCTAGCAACGCAGAGGATGTCGGTTCCAGCTCGTTTGATCCTGTGGGGGTGCCCAATGATGCTCCTGACCCAAATGGTTTGCCAACTCCGGCGGTGAGTATGAGAAACCACACTGACTTTTCCATGACTGACCCCTACCAGACTGACCCTAGTAGTCCCCACCTAGATCCCCCTGTAGAGTGTCCCAATTTAGGAGAGATTGAGGGCCACAGGCAGGAGTTTAGGGAGGCTCAACTCTCTGACCCATCCCCGAAAGGCATGAGGCGCCACTCTGGCAGCGGCCTTGACAGGGTTGGGGCGGGGAGGTTGACCTGGCGGCAAGGGTTAAGGTACAGGGTAGCCCGGAAAGTGGGAGGGGATAGACCAGATAGGGAATGTGTCCAACTGGTCCCCTCAGGGAACTTTCCTGCGCAACCGGTGTCGGTTGCCAGTGAAACCCCTTTGGACAGTAACTCGGAGACAGACCGTACCCTGAAGTGCCAGACACAGAGCTTACCCTGGTCTGGAATGTCGGATGACGCCCAGACCAACTGTAAGGCTGGTGCCATGCGTTGGCAGCCGGGGCACTCCAGCGGTTGTGTTGTCTCTGGGCCTCTGCCCATAGGAGAACCCTTGCAGCAAGTTGCTGTGGACATAGTAGGACCCCTGCCTGTGCACAGTAGATCGGGGAAGACACGCAGCCTCCCTGTATTGGATGCCACACAGGATCCAGAGGCTGGTGGTCTGGCCGCCATCACTGTGGCACAGGTAGCGGATGAGGAGGGAAGAGTAGGCCTAGGTGACAGGGTAGATTTCCCAAGTCATAGGTCGACAGAAGAGGATTGGAGGGCAGGTCTGACAGTTAGGGCAGACAGTTGCTAGATAGGTATGACGAAGGTGCAGTGCCTGGGGCACCATGTGGAAGGAGACAGGGGTAGGCCCAACCCAGAGGGGGTGGAGGCAACCAGAGGCTGTCCCCGACCCACATCACCCAGACCGGTACTGACCTTAGAACCTGTAAGGCCCTACGGACATGTTGTCATTGACTTTAGTCCTGTAGTGAACCCCTTGACAGAGATGGCTAGGAAGGGCATTCCCAAGTCAGTGGACTTTGCACCTGCTTGCGAGTTGGCATTCCAGTCATTGAAGGAGGCTCGGGTACCCGCTCCAGTGCTGACGGCGCACATTCTTGACCAGGACTGTGTGTTACGAACTATTGCGCCACTGCACGGACTGGGAGCAGTACCGAGCCAGAAAGAGCCATATGGTCAGGAGCACCCTGTGGCCTGTTTGCGCAGAAAACTGCTATGGTGGGAGGTGGGGTATGCCACAATTGGGACACCTTGGGTGGCACTTGTTTGTAACCGGCCCCCCACCGTGGTGACTTACCACCTACCTGTTAGATGGCTGCAACCTAACTTGGGGAAATTTGACAGACTTTTGTGGTGGAGCCTTGAACTTGGACTTCAGGTGGACTATTTGAACATTGTGCACCCACAAAGAGAGGCCCACTACACTATGGATGAACTGTCTAGGCCAGAGCCTACACCCCCCAGGTAGCGTCCCCTTCACCCCAACGGACTGCGGGACCAGGACCCAAATCGTTAGGACATGGGTCCCTCGTTGACCCGCTTGAATGGGGGGGGAGGAGTGTGGCCAGAGGGACCCCAGCCACGAGGGAAATGGCCGCCTGCAGCACTGAAGGGGTTAACCCCTAGTGCCCGGCGCCACTTTTACAGACAATGGGCGCTTGGCGCCAGATTTGAAAATGTATGGGGCGCTAGGCGCCGTGTTGTATTAAATGTTTAAATTGTATTTTAAGATGTGCCGTGGTCCCGGACCTCTCCGGAGACCACGGCAGGGAGGACAGCCCCCCGGCGCGCTCAGCAGTGTGTGCGCGCCGGGGGAGAGAAGGCAGCCGCTGACCGCCGGAGTCCGGGAGCTCCGCTCCCGGCAGCGGTCGGTGAAGCCCCGGGCGCACCGGGCTGTGCGCGCCGGGGAGAAGGGTGAGCGCTGCGGCTGGGAGCTCGGCTCCCGCTGCAGTGCTCTCTGTGAGAGCCGCCGCTGGGGGTCAGGAGCTCTGCTCCCGGCGCCTCAGCCCAGCACGGGTGGCCAGCCGCAGCCGCCGGGACGGACGTCCCGGGCTGCTGGGCGGCGAGGGGGTGTGCCGCAGCCCGGCTCCCCGCCGGACACTGCGGCGAGGCACCATGGATCCAGCGCCGCATACAGGGGACCGGGCTAGCCGGCCTCCTGCGCAGCGAGGCTACCAGACAGGCGCCGCTCATGGGGGACCGGGCTAGCCGGCTCCCTAGCGGCGGGGGTGCAATTAGGCTGCTGAGCAGGCTGATGAGCGCTGGGGTCCGGGAGCTACGCTCCCGGTGCCTCAGCGCTCAAACAGAGCCTTAGTCACGGCGGCCGGGACAAGTGTCCCGGGCCGCCGGGCTTCAGTACAGGGGGGTGCGCCGCTGCGTGCGGCGGGGCCACAAAAGTAGTGCCACACTGGGGGGACAGGGAGAGCCAGCTCCCTGGACCCCAGTGGCAGGCAGCCAGGCTGGAGGGTGGGGGAAGCCAGCCCCATACCTCCAGCACGCAGAGAGCCCTAGCAGCCAGGCTGCAGGGCTAGTACACAGTATTCCACAAACCAGACAGTGTCTATTTAAATGTAGAAAGTACAGTGTGTTGTAAGGCACTGCAGTGCCTAGGTACGTGGAGCCTGTGCAGGCTCAGAGTGTATTTAAATGTATAACATGTACAGGGTGATTTAAATGTGATGTATTTAAAGGTAAATTGCACTTACTTGGTTGTGTGTCCCAGGAGGGGGGAATCCATAGCTGTGCAGGCTGATGGATTCTCCCAGACCTTTTCCCCAAAAACGGAATGCTTTCCCATCCAGCCTCACATTTCCAAGGGGCACAGGGAGAAAGAGAAGCAGCTCAGCTAGGAAACAGGCTGAGTGGTTTCTTGGAGCTCCATGGAGATCACCCGTAGTGCCAAGAAACCTGGACCGGGGAGCCAGGCTGCCCAGCTCTGGAGCCCAAATCCAGGCTGCAGGCAGTGAGAGGGGTCCCGGGCAGGTTTCCGGAAGTCAGATTTAGGAGGGAAAACTTCCCCCCAGCCAGACTGGACGGCACCGGGGAGTATCCTGATTCTCCAAGGTGGGAGAGTCAAAGGAGACCGACCACTCCCCACTGTCCATAGGGAACAATGTAAAGCTGTGCATGAGACCAAAGCATGCACAGCTCATGGGTAAACATTGATTGGTTGTGCACCACAGGGCGGGCTTACCCCCTGTGGTAAGGGGTCTTGGAGAGGGATAAAAGAAGGGCAGTTGGCCCATAGGAGTGTATTGTAACATCTTCTTCTGCTGAAAACATCTGATTGTATGCTGTTGCCCCTAGCAATAGGGAGGAGCCTTTTTAAAGGTTATTTGAGCAATAAACATCTTTGCCTCAAGAAGACTGCTTCATCTTGTGACCTACAGGGTTAGGCCAAACCTAGCCCCGTTCTCCGGCTGTCCATGGAAGCACCTGACGTCTCCAAGCCCCGCCTTCCGCCAGCTACCGGTAGAGACCTAGCAAGTGGCTAGTGGGGATTCGTCAACACCACACAGGTGTGTTAAGGCAGTGCGTCGGCACATACAGAGCAGAACCGTGGTTCCAAACGCCACGGCAGGTTAGGAGTTTGGTGGTGGCAGCGAGAACCCGCCCACAGCGCAGTGGGTGGAGTCAGTAGCAGGCGGTTACTGACGGTAAGCCGGAATCCCCTATGTGGTCAGGCCTCGTGCGGCTTGACCTTCCATTCTGTGCGCAGTCGACGGGACGCGGCAAGCGGCGAGTGCTTCCGTACGGTACCGTCCTGTCACAGATATCCAAGCAATTGAGAATGCCAATCAGCAGTGTTCAAACTGTAATTAAGAAGCGGAAAATGATGGATTCTGTGGAAACCAAATCACGGTCAGGTAGACCAACAAATATTTCAGCCACAACTGCTCGGAAAATTGTTCGGGATGCAAAGATAAATCCACAAATAACTTAAGCTGAAATACAGGACTCTCTGAAAAAAGTGGTGTGGTTGTTTCAAGATGCACAAGGAGGCATTTGAAGAAAAATGGGCTGCATGGTCGAGTCGCCAGAAGAAAGCCATTACTACGCAAATGCCACAAAGCATCCCGCTTACAATACTCCAAACAGCACAGAGACAAGCCTCAAAACTTCTGGAACAAAGTCATTTGGAGTGATGAGACCAAACATAGGATTTTAATACCTACCGTTACATCCTTTTCTCTTAGTCCGTAGAGAATGCTGGGGACTCCAAAAGGACCATGGGGTATAGACGGGATCTGCAGGAGACATGGGCACACTATAAGACTTTGAATGGGTGTGAACTGGCTCCTCCCTCTATGCCCCTCCTCCAGACCTCAGTTATAGGAACTGTGCCCAGAGGAGACGGACATTTCGAGGAAAAGAATTTTGTTAAACTAAGGGTGAGATACATACCAGCTCACATCACACCACACCGTACAACATGGCATTCAACTAAACCCAGTTAACAGTGTGAACCAAAACAGATCAGCAATAGCCTGACTGTTGCGCACACCAGTGCTAACAGGAGTATACCGGTCTATGAACAGAGAGGGATGCGGAGCAAACGAACTCACAGACAGTATAACATAACATACACAGAAGGTGATGGAATAACTAATAAACACAAAGTGAACGCAGAAGCCGGAAGGCTCAGGAACTGGGTGTCTCCCTAGTGTCAGGAATGCTCAGATGGAATAGAGCGGACAATGAAGCGAGATGTAGTGATTTAACATGTGGAGCACCCGAAATGATGTTGCTAAGAGCAACAGAAAAAACCCCAAAGGGTTACCAACGGGTGTGGGAATAAACTCCTTGGTCAGAGATAGAAATATAGACACAAGGAGAGTATCCACAATCCTAACTACCACTTCCAGGGCACAGGTTCAGCTTACTGCCACTAAACTGACACCTGGACGCCCTGCACAGTGAGAGAGGATTAAGCAGGCAGGTCTGAGAGTACAGCCGCAAACCTGCAGGGTTCACAGAATAGCAAAAGAACCCCAGCAGGTTAAACAACTGACTCCAGTCTTACTGCTAGGTCCGGATTGGCAGAATGAAGTACCAAATCCCAAGGCCTATATGCAGTAAGCAACAAGTAAATACAAAGTCACACAGTACTAGCTAATTCTCTGGAACTGACTAACAAACAAAGATTCAGCAGCATTTGCCTAGCCTGAGAGGATGGTTTATATAGCAGGTGCTGTCCACGCCCCACTCAGACCTCACAGACTGTGAGCACAAAACCAGCGCCGGATTCCCTGCCGTGCACAGAGCCTGTAACCACTGCACAGTAAAAACCCGGACCGGAGTATCAGCTGCACTCAGGTTACTTCGCTAACACTTAGAATACAAGTTTGTAAAAAAACACAGCGCCCCAACTCAAAAGTGCAGCAGTAGTGGTCCAGGTGATCCCACTCACCAGAAACGTTCAAGACAATAACAACAAGTGTGGACCACCTTGCGCACCCTCTTGGTGACTGGGTAAAAACGGGGTTAACAGATATAAAAATATCCTCAATGTTCCACTCTCCCCTTTATTTACTGGGATATTTTAGTGATATAGTCCAAAGATCATGGACGCTGTAAAATATGATAATGAGATTAAGAAACAACTAAATGATAAAGATACCTATATTACCCTAAGAAGTAACCCAAATGAACGGATCCAGAAAGAATTAAAGAATTTTTCTTTGAAGTATAAGATAGAAGAAATATTAACAGAGAAAGAAGAAAGTTATATCAACATAAAAGATCCTACACTCCCAGTCTTCTTATGTCTTACCGAAGATCCACAAAAGTCTGGAAGATCCCCCGGGTAGACCTATTGTGGCGGGAACTAATTCGGTAACATCAAATTTGTCCCACTATGTGGATTATCACCTCCAACCGGAAGTTTTAAAATTAAGATCCTATATTAAAGACACAGGAGATATACTTAAAAAATTAGAACTGGTAGAATGGCAGCCTAATTTCATATTAGGGACTGCAGATGTGAGTAGCTTATATACTATTATTGATCACACTAAAGGAGTGCAAGCAACTGAACATCATCTCCTGAGGAGCAACTTGGAGGAAAAGAAAATCCAGTTCATTTTAGATAGTATAAAATTTATTTTAAATAATAATTTTTTCTGGTATAGCGGTAAGTTTTACCAACAGAAGAAAGGAACCGCTATGGGCACAAAATTTGCCCCCGCGTATGCCAACCTGTTTATGGGACTATGGGAGGATGAATATATTTGGTCTGAAAACAATCCCTTTTTGAAGAACATCAGGCTTTGGCATCGCTTTATCGATGATATTGTTTTTATATGGGAAGGGGATGATTCCTCGTTGAATTCTTTCTGTACTTCTTTAAATATTAATGATTTTAATATATTTTTAACATTCAATACCAGCCCTCTTGAGATACAATTTTTAGATCTTTGGATATATATAGAGAATGGTATACTGAAAACTAAATCGTATTTTAAACCCACAGATAGCAATTCATATATTTCTACAAAAAGTAATCATCACCACAATTGGATAAGAAATGTACCCAAAGGCCAGTTTAGAAGGATGAGGTGCAACTGCACAGATCAGAGCACTTTCCAGGACCAGTCAAGAAGTTTACAGCAAAAATTTGTGGCAAAAGGATACGACAAAGACACCTTGAATAAATACATTACAGAAATTGGAGCAATAGAAAGGAAAGACCTCTTAAAAACAAATATCAAAGACAAAAAAGATGATATAGTTTTACCTTTTATCACTTCTTTTAATAGCCAGCACAAAGAAGTAGAAAAAATATTCTACAAACACTGGCATTTGTTGAATAGAGATCCAATTTTAAAAGCATTTTACCGTCTAAACCGAAATTTATTTATAGGAAGGCACCAAATCTAAAACAGAAATTAGTAAAAAGTGCCGTAGGTCCAAAAAAATCCGGAAGAATAAAAACCAAGGGTTTCCACAGGTGTGGACTCTGCAATATGTGCAGACACCACACCACACAAGCCAGTAAAGTGGAAGAGGTACAATCAAAATCTACAGGAAAAGTGTACCGTATTCTCGATTTTATAACATGCAACACAAAAATTGCATTCATTTGGTAGAGTGCAGTTGTGGGCTGCAATACATAGGACGTACATCCAGATCTTTAAAAAGAGCGGTGGGCAGAACACCTGCGAAATATCAAAAAAGGTTATCCTAATCATTCAGTATCGAACCATTTTAAAGAGATACATTCCTGTGACCACAAATGTCTAAAAAAAGTAATAGGGATAAAAACAGTGAGTAATCATTGGAGGAAACAAAATACAGAGGAAGCATTAGCACAAGCGGAAATGAAATGTATTTTTGATATGGGGACTTTAGCTCCTAAAGGTTTAAATTTAGAATTTGAGCTCAAATGGTTTTTATAATATCCTATTTGAATTTGATGACTTTGCTCAAAGTGTTTTAAACTATTTTATTTGAATTTTTTTTTTTTTATTTATATTCAAATCTGGTCAAAAAGTATGTTTTAAATTAGGGATATATCTTTTAATTGATTCTAAAAATGTTCAGAATTTATTATGCATGAATTTTGTACATGTATTGTTGTTACATGCACTGATATTTAAGATGTACTAATGTTCTTTACGTTTTCGTTTTTTGTATTTGGATGTATAGTTGCCCTATTTATCATTATGGGGTAGGTGCACTGTATAGAGAGTACATTATCCCTTTGAGGATGGAACACGGTAATGAAGGTTTTTTGAACCAAACCTCCTCTCTCACAGTGAGCCGCTACGAGAAGAGACGGCTACAGGAAGCGGTGTGCGTTCCACGGGTTTGGAACGCACGCCGGAAGGAGTGTACATAGAATAGGAAGTGGCGTGCGTCTCTAGGTATGGAGCGCACGCCGGAAAAAAATTTCGAGAGCGGAAGTGGAAGTGGCGTGCGTTCCAGGGTTTGGAACGCACGCCGCAAATCGGGTTTAAAAACTCGATTTATTGTTCATCTTAGTTTCCAAATTTGGTTTGAGACCTTTTACAAATCCCCTGCACACTCTAAAGCAAAAAGGGAAGGAGTTAGATAGAAAATTAGACAGCAAAGACACCAATTAGGCTGTGTGCAGTAACAACCAATCAGATCACTCTGGGGGGCATAAAAACCCAGAGCAGTAAAGTCCACCTCACACCTTGAAAAAGGCTCCCTTGAGGGCAGAAACGCGTTGGTGATCTGATTGGGGAGACTGCACTGAGCCGGTATTTGATCTCCTGGATACTGCAGATCCTGAGACTGATACAGCACCTGGAAAGATCGAGGGGAATCCTTGGTATATTAACATGCTGTTTAGGGTGGACATTTCATGACACCCCATGAAATCCGGTACGCATACTAGCCCAATCCTTGGTGGATTGCTGTATATGTATTTAAGTTTATTATCCTAAATCCTTTGTGGGAAATACCGATTTTATATATAAATTTTAAATTTCTTGAATAAAAACAATATTACTCTATATATTCTCCTTTCTTTTCTGTTTTTGGGGTCCACATGAAATTGGTTTCCCATTTGGAGAAAGGAGAGACTAAGAGAACAAGAAATTGGACATCTGAGGTTGGAGTCCGCTCGTTGAAATTATATTTGGACTATATCACTAAAATATCCCAGTAAATAAAGGGGAGAGTGGAACATTGAGGATATTTTTATATCTGTTAACCCCGTTTTTACCCGGTCACCAAGAGGGTGCGCAAGGTGGTCCACACTTGTTGTTATTGACTTCGCTAACACTTGCCTCCCGGTTGCCATGGCGACGTGGCAGCACAGAGCAGGAGATCCTAACAGTACCCCCCCTCTGACGAGGGGTCAAAGAACCCCTACCACCGAGTTTATCGGGTAACTGCGAGAAGAAAGAGCGTATCAGTCTGGGGGCATGAAGATCACAACTGCGCACCCACGACCGCTCCTCCGGGCCATACCCCTTCCAGTGCACCAAAAATGACAGCCGACCCCGAACCATCTTGGAGTCAAGAACCCTTTCAACCACAAACTCCCTCTGACCCCGTATCAGAAGAGGAGAAGGTCTTCTACTGGAAGAAGGATTACTAACCGCCAGTTTTAAAAGGGAACAATGAAATGTTTTATTAATACCCAAAGAACGGGGCAGTTCTAACTGAAATGCCACCGGATTGATAACCCTGGTGATCTTATAAGGGCCGATGAACCGGGGGCCTAACTTATGAGATGGCTGTCTCAACTTCAAATTCTTGGTGGACAACCAGACGAAGTCTCCTAATTTGAAGCTGCAGGGTCTTCTCCACTTATCAAAAACCCTTTTGGTCACTAATGACACAGACACAAGGGCTTTCTTCACTTTCCTCCAAATACCCCTAAGGGCCGAAACCACAGAGGAACCACCAGGCGTGGAATCCAGGGGGTCAAAAGAATTGGCCTTAGGATGATGCCCATACACACAAATGAAGGGAGAGATCCCTGTAGCAGAGTGAGCCGCGTTGTTATAGGCAAACTCCGCCATGGACAGATGAGCAACCCAGTCAGTATGACACTTGGAGACATAACACCTGAGGAACTGCTCCAAGGACTGGTTCACCCTCTCAGTCTGCCCATTAGACTGTGGATGGTAGCCTGACGACAAACTCACAGAAATCTGGAGATCAGAACAAAATGCCCTCCAGAATTTGGCCACAAACTGGGATCCACGGTCAGAGACCACATCAAGTGGCAACCCGTGGAGGAGCACAACATGCTGCATAAATAACTCAGACAGGCGTCTGGCCGATGGCAACCCAACCAATGGAACAAAATGCGCCATCTTCGAAAACCTGTCAACGACAACCCAAATGGCTGTCATCCCCGCGGATTTAGGCAAGTCCACCACAAAATCCATGGAAATGTGGGTCCATGGCTTAGATGGAATAGAGAATGGATGTAATGGGCCGACAGGAACCCCTCTAGGAGTTTTATTTCGGGCACAAACGTCACATGCCCGAACCCACTGATCCACATCCCTAGCCACCGAGGGCCACCACACCGCCCTAGATAGCAACTCCCGAGTTCTGGCAATACCCGGATGCCCTGCCGACCTCTTGGCATGGAATTCCAGGAACACTCGCTGTCTTAATCTAGGAGGCACAAAGAAGAGACCTACCGGAAGGTCTGGAGGAGCCTGCTCCTGTGCTCTAAGGACTAATGACAAGAGGTCCTGGGTAATGCCCACTTTAATACATGATGGGGACACAATGGGTAATGGCTCCTCGGTGGTCTCTTGGACTGGAGCAAAACTCTGCGAGAGCGCATCAGCCTTGATGTTTTTTGACCCAGGGCGATATGTTATCAAAAAATTAAAGCGAGCAAAAAACAAAGCCCATCGTGCCTGCCTGGCATTGAGCCGCTTCGCTGACTCTAAATATGCCAGATTCTTATGGTCGGTGAGAATTGAGACCACAAACTTAGCCCCCTCAAGCCAGTGTCTCCACTCCCCGAGTGCATCCTTTATAGCCAACAATTCCCGGTTAACCACATCATAATTCATCTCGGCAGACGAAAATTTACGGGAAAAGTAAGCACAGGGATGAAGGCGATTATAAGACACCCCCATCTGAGAGAGCACTGCCCCAATACCTATCTCAGAGGCATCCACTTCCACCACAAAAGGACGCTCTGGATCTGGGTGTCGCAGCACCTTGGCCGAGACAAATGCCCTTTTGAGACGGGCAAAGGCCGCTTTGGCCTCACAAGACCAGTGAGCAACATCCGCCCCTTTCTTAGTGAGTGCCACCAAGGGGGCCACTATAGACGAAAATCCAGCGATAAATCGTCTATAAAAATTCGCAAAGTCCAGAAAACGCTGAAGCGCCTTCAAACTAGTGGGCTGCACCCAATCCAGGACTGCCTGTACCTTAGAACCCTCCATTTGGAAACCTTCTGAGGAGATAATGTACCCTAGAAATGCGATTTGCTGGACTTCAAATTCGCACTTCTCCAGCTTCGCCCCAAGCTGGTGGTCTCTGAGTTTCTGGAGGACTAAGCGTACATGCTTCCGATGTTCCTCCAGGGAATGGGAGAAGATTAATATGTCATCTAGATAAACAACTAAGAATCTATCCAAATATTCCCTGAGCACATCGTTCATGAATTCCTGGAAGACTGCCGGGGCATTACAGAGCCCAAAAGACATCACCAAATATTCATAATGCCCTGAGTGGGTATTAAAGGCAGTCTTCCATTCATCCCCCTCTCTTATTCGGATTAGATTGTAAGCACCGCGTAGGTCAATCTTAGAAAAATTGGTGGCAGTACGAAGCTGGTCAAACAAAACCGAAATGAGAGGCAGTGGGTACGAATTTTTAATCGTGATACGGTTCAATTCCCTGAAGTCATTGCAGGGTCACAACGAACCGTCCTTTTTACCCACGAAGAATAACCCCGACCCAACTGGGGACTGTGAGGGTCTGATAAATCCTTTAGCCAAGTTCTCCTGAATGTACTCTGCCATAGCCTGTGCCTCAGGACGTGACAGGTAAGTACAACCTGCTCTTGGGAAGCTTAGCATCCGGCAACAAATCAATGGCACAGTCATAGGGGCGATGGGGATGTAGTACCGCCGCAACTTTTTTGGAGAACACATCCGCAAAATCTGCATAACATCCTGGCAAACTTAGCTGCGAGAGCCTGACTGGAAGGCTCAAGCAACTCCTGAAACAATCACTACCCCAACTAAGAATCTCCCCAGAGACCCAGTCAAATTGAGGGTTATGGGCCCTTAACCAGGGTAATCCCAAAACCAATGGGGCAAAAGAACAGACAGTCTCATAGAAAGACAATTTTTCAGAGTGTGTGGCTCCAATAAACAAAGGAATTTGGCTGGTGCAGGAGGTAATTTTACCCTGGGACAATGGTTCCCCGTTTAACCCACAGATCTCAATTTCCGATGCCAAAGGTACTAAGGGAACAGAGTGCTCCAGGGCGAATTGACGGTCCATGAAAACCCCATCGGCCCCACTGTCAACAAAGGCCTCAGTCTTGACAGTTTGGCCGAGGATCTCCAAAGTCACCGGAATGAGAAAAGTATTTTTGGGAAATTCTGACTTCTGGCCTGACAGGATATTTCCCATCACCCTCAGGCCCTGAAGTTTTCCAGCTTTTCTGGGCATGATACTACAACATGACCTTTATTCCCACAGTACAAACACAAACCCTGCTGTCTCCTCCGCGTCTTCTCACACGAGGAGAGGCGGGTAGCCCCAATCTGCATAGGCTCCTCTGAATATTCCTCAGAGTCTGAGGTTCCCTTGGGAAAAAAGGAAACTGCGGTCTCCCTTTCAAGCCTACGCTCTCTCAGCCGTCTATCCACCTGGATGGATAACTGCATGAGCTGATCTAAGCTATCAGGCGAGGGATATTGTACCAGTTGGTCCTTTATCTGGTCAGAAAGACCCCTTCGGTACTGGTTTCTCAGGGCTGGGTCATTACACTGGGTATCATGAGCCAACCTCCAAAACTCAGTACTATAAACCTCAGTTGGCCGTCGCCCTTGCTTAAGGACCGTAATCTGAGCCTCGGCTGAAGCCATCTTGTCAGGGTCATCATACAAAATGCCCAGTGCCGTTAAAAAAGCATCAACACTTTTAAGCGACGGACAGTCAGGCTGCAACCCATATGCCCAGAGCTGTGGGTCTCCTTGTAGCAAGGAAACCACCATGCCCACCCGCTGAATCTCCGACCCAGAAGACTGGGGCCTAAGCCTGAAATATAGCTTACAACTCTCCTTGAAACAAAAGAACTGCGAGCGATCTCCAGAAAAACGATCCGGGAGATTTACTTTCGTCTCCTTAACCCCTGAACTTGCCGCTGCTGCTGCGGGAGCTCTGCTAGCGGCCTGCGGGGTGTTCATTTTAATAGACATCTCATTAAATTGTCGAGTCAGGACCTGCACCTGATCGACCACCTGTTGCAAAGTATTTTGAGGGGTATGCTCCATATTCCCACAAAATTTCAACAGGCGTAAGGCTGCTGAATATGTTACGCACACCAGTGCTAACAGCAGTATACCGGTGTATGAACAGAGAGGGATGCGGAGCAAACAAACTCACAGACAGTATAACATAACATACACAGAAGGTGATGGAATAAAATGGTGACTGGAAAAGAGCGAACATAGTCCCACTGCACAAAAGTGGAAGCAAGGAAGAGGCAAACAACTACAGACCAGTGAGTCTTACATCAGTAGTAGGGAAATTGATGGAAACACTCCTAAAAGAAAGAGTTGTAGATCATCTCAAATCCAGCAATATACTGGATCCCAAACAGCATGGATTCACTGGGGGGAGATCATGTCAAACAAATCTTATTGACTTTTTTGTTTGTGTGACTAAAGTGATGGATAAAGGTGGAGCCATGGATATAGTTTATCTAGACTTTAGTAAGGCTTTTGATACAGTTCCACATCGCAGACTGCTAAATAAACTTGAAAGTTTGGGATTGGATATTAGGATTATTGAATGGATAAGATCTTGGTTGAAGGATAGAAAACAGAGAGTTGTGGTAAATGGAGTGCATTCACAGGAGGGAAATGTTACCAGTGGAGTACCCCAGGGATCTGTACTTGGACCAGTGCTTTTTAATATCTTTATTGGTGACATTGCAAATGGCATTAAAGGGAAAGTATGCCTTTTTGCAGATGACACAAAGGTATGCAACAGGGTAGACACACCAGGTGGGGTAAAACAAATGATTGATGATCTAAGTAGACTAGAGGAATGGTCAAGAGTCTGGCAATTACAGTTTAATGCCCAAAAATGCAAAATCATGCACTTGGGTCTCAAAAATCCAAAGGCTAAATATAGTATTAATGGCACTATACTGAAAACTACTGAGGAGGAAAGGGATCTAGGAGTCACTATTTCAGATGACTTAAAAGCAGGTAAGCAATGTAACAAGGCAATGAGGAAGGCTAGTCAGATGCTTGGCTGCATTGGGAGAGGAATCAGCAGCAGAAAGAAAGAAGTAATAATGCCACTGTATAGGTCATTGGTACGGCCTCATCTAGAATACTGTATTCAGTTCTGGAGGCCATATCTTCAAAAGGATATTAATACATTAGAAACTGTACAAAGGAGGGCAACTAAAATGGTGCATGGCTTACATCACAAAACATACCCATAAAGACTAAGAAATCTCAATATGTATAGTTTGGAGCTGAGAAGGGAAAGGGGGGACATGATAGAAACTTTCAAATATATGAAGGGTTTTAACAAAGTCCAGGAGGGAAACATTCTCCAAATGAAGAGAAGCAATAGGACACGAGGACATGTACTGAGACTGGAGGGGGGGAGGTTCAGGGGAAATTTGCGGAAAAATTATTTCACAGAAAGGGTAGTGGACAAGTGGAATAGCCTTCCATCAGAGGTGGTAGAGGCTAAGACAGTAGAGCAATTTAAACATGCATGGGATAGACATAAGGATATCCTTACAAAGAAATAAGGATCAAATAAGGTTAGTGATAAAAAAAAAAAAAAAAAAGGGGCAGACTAGATGGGCCAAGTGGTTCTTATCTGCCGACAAATTCTATGTTTCTATGTAATAACTAATAAACACAAAGTGAACGGAGAAGCCGGAAAGGCTCAGGAACTGGGTGTCTCCCTAGTGTCAGGAATGCTCAGATGGAATAGAGCGGACAATGAAGCGAGATGTAGTGATTTAACATGTGGAGCACCCGAAATGATGTTGCTAAGAGCAACAGAAAAGACCCCAAAGGGTTACCAACGGGTGTGGAAATAAACTACTTGGTCAGAGATAGAAATATAGACACAAGGAGAGTATCCACAATCCTAACCCCCACTTGCAGGGGACAGGTTCAGCTTACTGCCACTAAACTGACACCTGGACGCCCTGCACAGTGAGAGAGGATTAAGCAGGCAGGTCTGAGAGTACAGCCGCAAACCTGCAGGGTTCACAGAATAGCAAAAGAACCCCAGCAGGTTAAACAACTGACTCCAGTCTTACTGCTAGGTCCAGATTGGCAGAATGAAGTACCGAATCCCAAGGCCTATATGCAGTAAGCAACAAGTAAATACAAAGTCACACAGTACTAGCTAATTCTCTGGAACTGACTAACAAACAAAGATTCAGAAGCATTTGCCTAGCCTGAGAGGATGGTTTATATAGCAGGTGCTGTCCACGCCCCACTCAGACCTCACAGACTGTGAGCACAAAACCAGCGCCGGATTCCCTGCCGTGCACAGAGCCTGTAACCACTGCACAGTAAAAACTCGGACCGGAGTATCAGCTGCGCTCAGGTTACTTCACTAACACTTGCCTCCCGGTTGCCATGGTGACGTGGCAGCACAGAGCAGGAGATCCTAACACTGACTTTTACCAAACACAACCTTTGTGTAACTTAAACAATAACTATGGGGGTGATTCCGAGTTGTTCGCTCGCTAACTGCTTTTTGCAGCATTGCACACGCTAGGCCGCCTCCCACTGGGAGGGTATCTTAGCTTAGCAGAATAGCGAATGAAAGATTAGCATAATTGCGAATAGAAATTTCTTAGCAGTTTCTGAGTAGCTCCTGGCCACATACAGGACAAACAGAGCCTCTGTTTTCCTCACCCGAGCCGTTCTGGCTACATAAATTTTCAAAGCTCTGACCACATCAAGGGACTTTGAATTAGCCAACGCTTCAGTAGCCACAGGCACCACAATAGGTTGGTTCATGTGAAATGAAGAAACCACCTTTGCTAGAAATTGTTAACGAGTACTCAACTCCACTCTATCCTCATGAAAAATCAGATAGGGGCTTTTGTGAGACAAAACCGCCAATTCGGACACCCGCCTTGCGGATGCCAAGGCCAATAGCATGACCACTTTCCAAGTGAGAAATTTCAACTCAACCCTTTGTAAAGGTTCAAACCAATGTGACGTAAGGAACTGTAACACCACGTTAAGGTCCCACGGTGCCACTGGGGGCACAAATGGAGGTTGGATGTGCAGCACGCCTTTCACAAAGGTCTGTACTTCTGGAAGCAAAGCCAATTCCCTTTGAAAGAAAATTGATAATCCTGAAACCTGCACTTTAATGGAGCCTAACTTCAGGCCCGTATCCACACCCGCTTGCAATAAATGGAGGAACCGACCCAGCTGAAATTCTTCCGTAGGAGCCTTCTTGGATTCACACCAAGACACATATTTTCTCCAAATAAGGTGATAATGCTTCGCCGTTACCTTCTTTCTAGCCTTAAGTAGAGTGGGGATGACTTCCCCGGGAATACCCTTTCTGGCTAGGATTTGGCGTTCAACTGCCATGCCGTCAAATGCAACCGCGGTAAGTCCTGGAACATGCATGGTCCCTGCTGTAACAGATCCTGTCTTAGAGGAAGAGGCCAGGGATCTCCTGTGAGTAATTCCTGAAGATCCGGATACCAGGCCCTCCGTGGGCAATCTGGAACAACGAGTATTGCCTGGACCCTTGTACTTCTTATGATCCTTATCACCTTTGGGATGAGTGGAAGTGGAGGGAACACAAAGACTGACTGAAACACCCACGGTGTCACCAGAGCGTCTACCGCTACTGCTTGAGGGTCCCTCGAACTGGAACAATATGTCGGCAGCTTCTTGATGAGGCGCGACGCCATCATGTCTATTTGAGGAAGTCCCCAACAACTTGTCACTTCTGCAAAGACCTCTTGATGAAGACCACACTCTCCTGGATGGAGATCGTGTCTGCTGAGGAAGTCTGCTTCCCAGTTGTCCACGCCTGGAATGAAGACCGCTGACAGAGCGCTTGCATGCTTTTCCGCCCAGCGAAGGATCCTGGTGGCCTCCGTCATCGCCGCTCTGCTCTTCATCCCACCCTGGCGTTTTATGTGCGCCACGGCTGTTATGTTGTCCGACTGAATCAGGACGTGCAGGTCGCGAAGAAGATGTTCCGCTTGTAGCAGGCCGTTGTAAATTGCCCTTAATTCCAGAATGTTTATGTGCAGACAAGCCTCCTGGCTTGACCATTTTCCCTGGAAATTTTTTCCCTGTGTGACTGCTCCCCAACCTCGGAGACTCGCGTCCGTGGTCACCAGAATCCAATCTTGGATGCCGAACCTGCGACCTTCTAGAAGGTGAGAACTTTGGAGCCACCACAGGAGAGAAACCCTGGTCCTGGGCGACAGAGTTATTTTCCGGTGCATCTGTAGATGGGACCCTGACCACTTGTCCAGTAGGTCCCACTGAAACGTTCTTGCATGGAACCTGCCAAACAGAATGGCCTCGTAGGCCGCCACCATTTTCCCCAGCACTCGAGTGCATTGATGAATCAACACTCTTGGCGGTTTCAGAAGTTCCTTGACCATGTTCTGGATTTCCTGAGCTTTTTCTAACGGGAGAAAATCCTCTGCCGTTCCGTGTCCAGGATCATGCCCAAAAACGACAGCTGAGCTGTCGGAATAAACTGTGACTTTGGCAAATTTAGGAGCCAGCCATGCTGTTGCAGCACCTGCAGGGAGAGCGCAAGGCTTTTTAGCAACTGCTCCTGTGATCTCACCTTTATCAGGAGATCGTCCAAGTACGGGATAATTGTGACCCCTTGCTTGCGCAGGAGTACCATCATTTCCACCATTACCTTGGTGAAAATCCTCGGGGCCATGGAAAGACCAAACGGCAACGTCTGAAATTGGTCGTGACAATCCTGAACAGTGAACCTCAGGTACGCCTGATGAGGAGGATAAATGGGGACATGCACATAAGCATCCATTATGTCGACTGACACCATAAAATCCCCCCCCCCCTTC
The DNA here is from genome assembly GCF_028390025.1 of Pseudophryne corroboree. Taxonomy (NCBI): domain Eukaryota; kingdom Metazoa; phylum Chordata; class Amphibia; order Anura; family Myobatrachidae; genus Pseudophryne; species Pseudophryne corroboree. The sequence continues at coordinate 192,329 of NW_026970461.1, read as the reverse complement.
AGACTGGAGATCACCGCTCGGAGAGACTCCATCTTGAATTTGAAACTTTTCAAATACACATTGAGGGATTTTAAATTCAGAATTGGTCTGACCGAGCCGTCCGGCTTCGGGACCACAAACAGGCTTGAATAAAACCCTTCTCCTCGCTGTGACGGGGGAACCTCAACAATGATCCGCTGCTGACACAGCTTTTGTATTGCCGCACACACTACCTCTCTTTCCGGAAGAGAAGCTGGCAAGGCCGATTTGAAAAATTAGCATGGGGGAACGAATTGAAACTCCAGCTTGTAACCTTGGGTCACAATTTCCAGTACCCAAGAATCCAGGCCCGAGAGAAGCAAGACCTGACTGAAGAGTTGAAGACGCGCTCCCACCGGTGCGGACTCCCGCAGGGGAGCCCCAGCGTCATGCGGTGGATTTGGCAGAAGCCGGGGAGGACTTCTGCTCCTGGGAGCTTGCCACAGCCGGCGATATTTTTCCTCTTATCTCTTTCCGCAAGGAAGGATGACCCACGTCCTTTCCGGAATTTCTGCGACCGAAAGGACTGCAATTGATATGCAGGCGTTTTCTTTTGCTGTGGAGGAACAAAAGGCAGAAAAGAGGACTTACCCGCGGTAGTTGTAGAAACCAGGTCCGCAAGGCCTTCACCAAACAAAACCCCACCCTTATAGGGCAGAGCCTCCATAGCCTTCTTAGAATCAGCATCACCATTCCATTGATGAGTCCACAACGCCCTTGTAGCCGAGACTGCCATGGCATTGGCCCTTGATCCCAAGAGGCCAATATCTCTCGCCGTCTCTTTTAAATAGACTGCAGCATCCCTGATGTGACCCAGAGTCAACAGCACGCTATCTCGATCCAGGGTGTCTATGTCCGATGACAAGTTATCCGCCCACTTTTCAATCGCATTACTCACCCACGCCGAAGCGACAGCCGGTCTGAGGAGTGTACCTGTCGTGACATAAATAGATTTCAAGGTAGCTTCCTGCCTCCGATCAGCAGGATCTTTAAGGGTCGCCATTTCAGGAGATGGTAGCGCCACTTTCTTGGATAAGCGCGCTAGAGCTTTGTTTACCGTGGGTGTGGCCTCCCACTCAACCCTATCCTGAGAAGGAAACGGGTATCCCATAGCAATTCCCCTGGGAATGTGCCACCTCTTGTCTAGCGTTTCCCAGGCTTTTTCAAAAAGAGCATTCAGTTCATGAGAGGGAGGGAATGTAACCTCCGGTTTCTTCCCCTTATACACACAGACCCTTGTCTCAGGGACAGCGGGATCTTCCGTAATATGTAACACGTCTTTTATAGCCACAATCATGTACTGAATACTCTTAGCCACCTTAGGATGTTACTTCACATCATTATATTCGACACTGGAATCAGAATCCGTGTCGGTATCAGTGTCTGCTATCTGGGTAAATGAACGTTTTTGGCACCCCGAGGGGGCCTGAGAGTGTGGTACCACGTCTCCCATGGATTGACTCCATGCTTGGTTCTGAGACCCGGATTTGTCCAACCACTTATGCAACAAAGCCAGACTGGTATTCAACACATTCCACATATCAACCCAATCAGCAGTCGGCGGTGCCGACAGAGTCGCTCCTTCATTTTGTTCAGCTCTCACACTAACCTCCTCCTGGGAAGAGCATTCAGTTTCTGCCATGTCGACACACGTACCGACACCCCCACACACACTGGGCTAAAGGGGACACACCCACAATAAGGCCTTTCAGAGAGACAGAGAAGGAGTTTGCCAGCTCACGCCCAGCGCCACACCTGTCTGAAAACAAAATGCCCCAGACCTATAAGCGCTTGTAATATAATACAACCAATCACCAAATTATGTGCCCCCCCCCTTCATTTTTAGCACCCTGTTACTTGTGACAGCAGTGAAGGGCCAGGAGCAGCGTTTCTGCAGCAAGCTGTAGAGAGAAGATGGCGCTGGTCAGAGCTGAGGAGGAAGCCCTGCCCCCTACAAGGCGCGCTTCGGTCCCGCTATAATAATACTGGCGGGGGTCTCAAAACAGTGCCTATGCACTTTATTTTAGCCAGATATTGCCCAAAAGAGGTTTATATTGCAGCCCAGGGCGCACACCCATGCTGTGCCTGTGTGTGCGGGAGCAATGGCGTGCAGCGTGACCGCTGCGCGGTACCTCAGGAAGACTGAAGTCTTTGTCGCCTTCAGATGTCTTCTTTGCTTTGGTTACTCACCTGTCTTCGATCTTCTGGCTCTGTGAGGGGGACGGCAGCGCGGCTCCGGGAACGAGCAGCTAGGCGACCCAAGTGATCGGACCCTCTGGAGCTAATGGTGTCCAGTAGCCTAAGAAGCAGAGCCTATCAGTCTCACAGAGGTAGGTCTGCTTCTCTACCCTCAGTCCCACGATGCAGCCAGCAGTGCTCCCTGAAAAAAATAAATCTAACCAAAGTCTTTTAGAGAAACCCAGGAGAGCTCCCCTATAGTGTGACCAGTCTCCTCTGGGCACAGAATCTAACTGGGGTCTGGGGGAGGGGCATAGAGGGAGGAGCCAGTTCACACCCATTCAAGGTCTTATAGTGTGCCCATGTCTCCTGCGGATCCGTCTATACCCCATGGTCCTTTTGGAGTCCCCAGCATCCTCTAGGACGAAGGAGAAATTGAACTTTTTGGCCACAACCATAAACGTTACGTTTGGAGAGGAGTCCACAAGGCCTATGATGAAAGGTACACCATTCCTACTGTGAAACACGGAGGTGGATCGCTGATATTTTGGGGATGTGTGAGCTACAAAGGCACTGGAAACTTGGTCAAAATTGATGGCAAGATGAATGCAGCATGTTATCAGAAAATACTGGAGTAACATTTTGCACTCATCATCCCGGAAGCTGCGCATGGGACATACTTGAACGTTCCAACATGACAATGATCCAAAACACAAGGCCAAGTCGACCTGTCATTGGCTACAGCAGAATAAAGTTAAGCTTCTGGAGTGGCCATCTCAGTCTCCTGACCTCAATATCATTGAGCCACTCTGGGGAGATCTCAAACGTGCAGTTCATGCAAGACAGCCCAAGAATTTACAGGAACCGCAAGCTTAAGTGGGGCCAACCACAAGAGTGACCCCACTTAACCTCGCGGTCTACCGCAGACCGCAAAGTTCCCACCATTGGATACAACGGAGCGCCTATGCGCTACATTGTATCTACAGTGCGCAGCCTGACTGACAGCTCAGGAGAGTGCCATGACGTGGCGCTCCCTGATTGGCTGAAGGGACCCTCTTTGACAGCAGTCACGGGGGTCCCGCCAGTGCGTGGTTCGGGTAATCCGTTTTTTTATTTTGCCAAGTCCCTGGATTACAAACTTAAAGAGGACCGATCTACACAGGATTTTTTGTGAGTATAATTTTATTTACAGGTACCCCGGGATTCTACTGGAGACGAGGACCGACTGCTTCATGTCAACATAGGTAAGTATGTATGAATGTAATGTGTAATGTATGTTTAATCAAATTTTACTATCAAGGTGTGTGTGGGTTTTTTTTTATTTGGGTATTTTTTTGTAGTAGAACTACAGGTACCAGTGTGCCCTCCCCCCCCCCCGCATGCTGGTACTTGTGGTTCTCCAAATACCAGCTTGCGGTGGAGGCTTGCTGGGACTTATAGTTCTGCTACAAAAAACAATATTCTTCTTTTTAGACAAAAGGCTATCAGCCTCCCATCCGCCGCCCTTGGATGGGGGGGGGGCCTCAGGCTTCACCCCTGGCCCTTGGGTGGCTGGAGGGGGGGGTCCCCTTGATTTAAGGGGCCCCCACTCCTCCAAGGTACCCCGGCCAGGGGTGACTAGTTGGGGATTTAATGCCAGGACCGCAGGGACCAATATAAAAGTGTCCCCCGGCTGTGGCATTATCTCTCTGACTAGTGGAGCCCGGTGCTCGTGTTAAAAATACAGGGGACCCCTACGCTTTTTGTCCCCGGTATTTTTTGCACCAGGACCAGGCGCAGAGCCCTGTGCTGGTTGTTAAAATATGGGGGGAAACCCCTGTCAATTTCCCCCCCGTATTTTTACAACCAGGACCAGCTCAAAGAGCACGAGGCTGGTTATGCTTAGGAGGGGGGACTCCACGCAAATTTTTTTTGAGATTTTTAACACTTTAATTTAGCAAGATGATTTCCACAACTTTCTCTTGTGGAAATCATCTTGCTGAATCCTTCTTTGGGACAACGTACCAGATAAAAGATATCTTTATGGGCACACGGGAAAGGAAGCTAATGTAAGTTGTCCTGCATACCTATATATCATGTGAAGTCTTTTGGGGGCCTTTCCGCTACTGAATATCTTCATGCAGTAAAAGATACCTTTATGGACACGCAAGACAGAAATATCCTGTAAGTGTGTACCGTTTTTATTTGTGTGGGGACAGCACATTGTTTCAGATATAAAGATACCTTTATGGACACGCGTGATAGAAATTAGCTGTAAGTGTAATTCCACAGAGAGATAAAGTAGTGGATCCCACAGAAACTACAAAGGATCACCTCCAGATTTATGTGTACTATGCAGCGCTAGTTCCTGCTTCTTCTTTTTGTATATTCCAGTAGTGAGAATCAAACCAGCACACACAACCAAGAGGAAAGCCAAGCTAACCAAACTTGAAAAGGAACAGCAATGGCTGAACCAACAATAATACTTTACCAAGTAACAGTGCAGAAAAACGAAGCACCGGGCGGGTGCCCAGCATCCTCTACGCACTACGAGAAAAGGATTTACCGGTAGGTAATTACAATCCTATTTTCTCTTACATCCTAGAGGATACTGGGGTCCATTTAGTACCATGGGGATGCACCAAAGCTCCCAAAACGGGTGGGAGAGTGCGGAGGTTCCTGCAGAACTGATTGATCAAACTGAAGGTCATCAGCGGCCAAAGCATCGCACTTGTAGAACTTAGCAAACGTGTTCGACCCTGACCAAGTAGCCGCTCATCAAAGCTGTAAAGCAGAGACACCCGTGGCAGCTGCCTAGGAAGAAACCACCAACCAAGTAGAGTGGGCCTGAACCGATTTCGGCACCGGCAAGCCTGCCGTAGAATAAGCATGCTGGATAGTAAGCCTGATCCTGCGATCAATAGACTGCTTTGAAGCAGGGCACCCAATTTTATTGGGATCATGGAAAACAAACAGCAAGTCAGATTTTCTGTGACAAGCCGTCCGCTTCACATAAACTTTCAAAGCCCTCACAACATCTAAGGACTTTGAAGAAGCAGAGGTGTTGGTAATCACCGTAACCACAACAGGCTGGTTGATGTGAAATGCAGACACCACCTTAGGAAGGAACTGCTAACGAGTTCTGAGCTCAGCGCGATCCTCATGAAAAATCAAGTAGGGGCTCTTGTGAGACAATGTCGCCAGTTCCGACACGCGCCTGGCCGAAGCCAGGGCCAACAGTGTAACTGTCTGCCACGTAAGAAACTTAACGTCCGCTGCCTGTAAAGGCTCAAACCAATCCGATTGGAGGAACTGCAACACCACGTTGAGATCCAAAGGTGCCATAGGAGGCACAAAGGGTGGTTGGATGTGCAGAACACCCTTCAAAAAAGTCTAAACCTCAGGAAGAGATGCCAATTTCTTCTGAAAGAAAATGGACAAGGCCGAAATCTGGACTTTCAAGAAGCCCAAACGGAGGCCCACATCCACTCCTGCCTGCAGAAAAAGGAGAAATCGTCCCAGCTTAAATTCCATCACAGGAATTTTCCTGTTCTCACACCAAGAGACTTATTTCTTCCAAATACGGTGGTAATGTTTAGCCGTTACCCCCTTTCTGGCTTGGATCAAGGTTGGAATAACCTTATCCGGAATCCCTTTCTGGGCTAGAATTTGACGCTCAACCTCCATGCCGTCAAACTTAGCCGCGGTAAGTCTTGATAGACGAATGTAGAAGATCCTCTCGAAGAGGAAGAGGCCACAGGTCCTCCAGGAGCAACTCCAGTAGATCCGCGTATCAGGCCCTTCTTGGCCAGTCCAGAGCAATAAGAATTGCTTGAACCTTTTCCCTTTTTATTCTTTTGAGAATCCTTGGGATTAACGGAAGTGGTGGAAACAAGTAGACCATCTGGTAGACCCACTGAGTCACCAGAGAGTCCGCTAGCCACTGCTTGCGGGTCTCTCAACCTGGAACAATATCGCTTAAGCTTCTTGTTGAGATGAGAGGCCCTCTTGTCGATTTGGGGAATTCCCCACCGAAGTGCCAGGGACTCGAACACCTGCGGGTGAAGGCCCCACTCTCCTGGATGGAGGTCATGTCTGCCGTGGGAGTTCGCTTCCCAGTTGTCCACTCCCGGAATGAAGATTGCCAACAACGCCACCGCATGTCTTCATGCCCAGAGGAGAATCCTTTTTACCTTTAACATTGCAGTTCTGCTTTTCGTTCCGCCTTGTCGGTTTATGTATGCTACTGCCGTAACATTGTCCGACTGAACTTGTATGGCCTGATCTTGAAGAAGATGGGATGCCTGTAGAAGGGCGTTGTATACGGCCCCAAGTTCCAGAATGTTCACCGGAAGAATAGATTCTTGACTTGACCATTTTGCTTGGAACTGTTCCCCTTGGGTGACTGCTCCCCAACAACAGAGGCTTGCGTCTGTGGGTAGCAGAATCCAATTTTGAATCCTGAACCTTCGGTCTTCGGCTAGGTGAGAAGTCTGAAGCCACCACAGAAGAGAAATCCTGGCTCTTGGCGACAGACGTATCATCTGGTGCATGTGGAGATGCGATCCGGACCATTTGTCCAACAGATCCAGCTGGAAGGGCCTTACGTGAAACATTCCATATTGCAGAGATCAGTAAGGGGCCACCATCTTCCCCAAGAGGCGAATTGCACAGGTGCACCGAAATCCGGGTCGGCCTTAGAACGTCCCGTACAATCGACTGGATCACCAATGCCTTTTCCATTGGGAGGAATACCCTCCGCGCCTCTGTATCCAGTATCATTCCCAGGAACTAAATCCTCCGTGTTGGTTCCAGGTGAGATTTTGGCAGGTTCAGAATCCACCCGTGATCCTGGAGTAACGTCGTTGAGAGGGCAATGCTGTGTAACAACTTCTCCCTGGACGGTGCTTTGATCAGCAGGTCATCAAGGTACGGTATTATGTTCACTCCCCGCAAGTGGAGGAGCAACATCAACTCTGCCATCACCTTGGTGAACACCTGTGGCGCCATAGAGAGTCCAAATGGCAGTGCCTGGAACTGGTAGTGGCATTCCTGTAACGCAAACCTGAGATAAGCCTGATGAGGCGGCCAAATCGGGACATGAAGGTACGCATCCTTGATGTCCAGAGACATCAGGGATTCCCCATCCTCTAGACCTGAGATCACCGCTCTCAGAGACTCCATCTTGAATTTGAACACCTTTAAATATGGGTTCAGAGACTTGAGGTTTAAAATGGGTCATACCGGACCGTTCAGTTTCGGCACCACAAACAGTTTGGAATCATAACCCTTGTTTTTTAGGTGAGGTGGAACTGGAACAATCACCTGAGTCTGTACCAGTTTTTGAATTGCTGCCTGTAAGGTCAAACTTGCTTCTGGAGAAGCTGGTAAGCCGGATTTGAAGAATCTGGGAGGTGGTAGTTCTTGAAATTCCAGTCTGTATCCCTGTGCGATAAGATCATTCACCTAGGGATCTAGGCATGACGTTGCCCAGATGTGACTGAAATAATGTATCCGGGCTCCCACCTGCCTGTCTTCCAGGCAGTGTGGTCCACTGTCATGCTGAAGGCTTTGAGGAAGCAGTACCAGAGGTTTGTTCCTGAGAACCTGCAGCTACGGCTATTCTGGGTTTACCTTTACCGCCTCTGAAGGCTGTAGAAGAACCCTTGGACTTGTTTTTAAATTTAGCTGTCCAAAAGGACTGCAAAGTCGGAGCAGAGTAGGTTTTCCTAGCTGGGGAGCTGCAGAAGGAAGGTATGTAGACTTACCCGCAGTGGCCTTAGATATCCAAGTATCTAGTTCATCTCCAAACAGAGCCTCACCCGTGAATGGTAGGCTCTCCACGCCTTTTCTAGAATCTGCATCCGCAGTCCAAGAGCGAAGCCACAATTCCCTGCGTGCTGACACTGCCATGGCAGTGGTGCATGCGTTGAGTAAACCAATTTCTTTTATGGTCTCCACCATGAAGTTAGCAGCATCTTGGATGTGCTGTAGGAGTAAAATAATGTCATCCCTGGTTAGTGAATCTAAATCTTCAATTAGATTATCAGACCATCTTGCAATTGCCGTAGTGATTCATGCACAAGCAATATTGGGTCTCTGGGCTACCCCAGCCAACGAGTATATAGATTTGAGAGTGGTCTCAACCTTACGGTCAGCCGCATCCTTTAAGGACGCCGCCCCGGGAACCGGTAAGATTATCTTTCGCAACAACCTGGACACAGATGCGTCCACTATCGATGGGTTTTTCCTTTTTTTTCTATCCTCCAAAGTAAAGGGGAAGGAAGAAATTAACCTTTTTGGGATCTGACATTTTTGGTCAGGGTTCACCCAAGCTTCTTCAAAGAGGACATTTAACGCCTTTGAAGCCGGAAAAGTAGCTGAGGATTTCTTTTTTTGTATTAAAGTAATATTCCTCAATTACTTCCTCTGCCCTGACAGGAATATGTAAGACAGTTCTAACCGCCTCTATGAGGGCCTGGATACCCTGTGACAGGCAGCACCCCCCCCCCACTGGCATCCATATTATCCGGATCCGGATCAGTGTCACCCTGCATGACTTGGGCTAGAGTACACTTTTGTAGGCAAATGGCGAGGGATTGAGACACAGGTATGGGAGCTGAATCTTTGTTGATCAGGTCATCCATAGACTGCCTTAAGAATTGTGTCTCCCTTTCACTATGAGATAGCTTAGTGCAAATATTAGAAATCATCCTTTTAATAGAAGCCAACCACGGGGGTTCAGCCCCACTAGCTTGAGAGGGAGCACTATCTTGGGTGCAGGGTAGTGAGTCCTCAGGGGATGAGAGACATACTGCAGTACAAGAGATACAGTCCCTGGACATGATTGTGAAAGGGACACACACACACACACACACACACACACACACACAGTATCCTCTAGGACGTAAGAGAAAAGTATTTCCCCAAGACAGGTGTGTCAGGGTGGGCGCACTGTGGATCCTATGGACCTCGAAGAAAAAGAGTTCACCATGGTAAGTCTAACAAAACTCTTGTTTTCTTCATCAGGATCCATAGTGATCCACAGTCCTTACATTGGGGATGTCCTAAAGCAGTTTCCCCTAAGAGTGGGGACGCTCCTGAGTAGACAGGAGAATCCGACGCCCTAAGGAAGCTTCCTGAGAGGCAAAGGTATCAAAAGGCATAAAAACCTCAGGAACGTGTTAATAGAAGACAACGTAGCTGTCTTGCAGAGTTGTTCAGCAGTAGCACCTCAGCGAGCCACCCATGAGGGACCTGCTGAACGTATTGAATGAGCAGAGACCGGAACAGGAAGATCAGCTTGAATGTAAGCCTCTGAAATAGTCATGCAAAGCCACCTGGACAGCGTTTGTTTACTAGCTGGCCAACCTTGCTGATAGAATCCATACAGGACAAATAGAGAATCCGTTTTCCTAATCACTCTGGTACTTTCCACATAAATCCTTATTAACCACCTCCAAGGCCTCACCAGCCAATAGGACTGTTAGGGTCTCCTGCCCTGTGCTGCCACGTCGTCATGGCAACCGGGAGGCAAGTGCTAGCGGAGTAACCTGAGCGCAGCTGATACTCCGGTTCGGGTCTTTTGCTGTGCAGTGGTTACAGGTTCTGCACGGCAGGGGATCCGGTGCTGGTTTTTGTGCTCACAGTCTGTGAGGTCTGAGTGGGGCGTGGACAGCACCTGCTATATAAACCCTCTTCTCAGGTTAGGCAGATACAGCTGAATCTTTGTTGGTTAGTCAGTTCCTGAAAGTTAGCTAGTACTGTGTAACTTTGTATTTGCTTGTTGCTTACTGCAAATAGGCCTTGGGATTTGGTACTACACTCTGCCAATCCAGACCTAGCAGTAAGACTGGAGTCAGTCGTTTAACCTGCTGGGGTTCTTTTGCTATTCTGTGAACCTAGCAAGTTTGCGGCTGTATTCTCAGACTTGCCTGCCAAAATCGTTTCTCACTGTGCAAGGTGTCCAGGTGTCAGTTTAGTGGCAGTAAGCTGAACCGGTGCACTGCAAGTGAGGACTAGGATTGTGGAGACTCTCCTTGTGTCTATTATTCCATCTCTGACCAAGGAGTTTACTGCCACACCCGTTGGTAACCCTTTAGGGTTTTGCTGTTACCCTTAGCAACAGCATTTCGGGTTCTCTACGTATTAAATCACAACATCTCGCTTCTTTCCATCTGAGCATTCCTAATACTAGGGAGACACCAAGTTTCTTAGCCTTTGGGCTTCTCTGTTCACTTTGTGTTTATTTTGTTACTCTATCACCTTCTGTGTATGTAATGTCATATTCCCCAGTCTGTCTGTGAGTTCATTTGTTTTGCATCCCTCTCCGTTCAGACATCAGCACATTCCTGCTGGCACTGGTGTGCATAACAAGGACTAAAAGGCTGGAACCACTATCTCTGTATTTAGATGAAACTTGGACACCAACTTAGGAAGGTGCCTCACCTTGGTCTGGAGAACTGCCCTATCTTGATGGAAGATCAGAAACGAAGGACAGGAAAGCACTCCTAAATCAGACACCATTCTCATAGAGGCAATAGCCAGGAGATATAACACCTTTACAGACAGCCACTTAAGGTCCACTGACTCTGAAGGCTCAAATGGGGAAGTCTTAAGAGCTTGCCAGACAAGGGATAAATCCCAGGGGCCACTGGATGTACAAAGGGAGGCTGGATATGGAGTATTCCTTGAAAAAAGGTACGCCCATCTTGTAGTGGAGCAATCTGTCATTGAAACCACACTGATAGTGCAGAAACTTGTACTTTCAGGAATGCTAGGCAAAGACCAAGGTCTAACCCTGCTTGTAGAAAGGCCAGTACCTTGGAGACCCTAAAAAGGTAGGAGGGTCATAGCGCCTAGGCGCACACCACTGAAAATAAGCATGTCAAATCAGGTAATAGATGCGGGTTGAAGACGCAAATGGTCTATATCACTGCATCCGAGAACCCCATAGCTCTGAAGACTGATGACTCATGAGCAAAGCCATCAAAGACAGTCGAGCCAGGTTCCGATGCAGACAGGGACCCCGAGACAACAAGTCTGCTCGCTGTGGCAGTAGGAATGGCATGTCTATGGATAAATTTTGCAGATCAGCGGACCAATGGTGCCTAGGCCATATGGGAGTAATCAGTATAATGGGGCCTCCTTCAGGTTTAAACTTGCAATGAAATCTGGGTAACAGCGATACTGGAGAAAACAGGTATCCCTGAAGGAAGGTCCACCGTACTGATAAAATGTCCACGAATGCTGCCTGCGGATCTTTGGTCCTGGATCTATAGATTGGGACCTTGTGATTGTGATGCAAGTTCATGAGGTCTACATCCGGCAGACCCCATCTCTTTACCAGGTTCTGGAACACTTCAGGGTGCAGAGCCCATTCGCTGCTGTGGACATTCTGCCGTCTGAGGAAGTCTGCTCCCCAGTTGAGGATTCCTGGTAGAAACACAGCTGAGATGGCCGGAAGGTGAGTCTCAGGCCACTGGAGCGTGCGCTCCACCTTTGCCATAGCCAGATGGCTGAGAGTGCCCCCTTGGTGGTCTAGATAGACAACTGCAGTGACATTGTCGAACTGAATCTGAACAGGCCTGCCTTGGAGGAGATCCTGAGCCTGAAAGAAAGCGCTGTAGAGTGCCCGAAGTTCCAGGACGTTGATTGGCAAGCAACTTTTGTCTGGAGTACACCGACCTTGAAGATGTGAGGACCACCCAATCCAGAATCCAAAAAAGGATGTCCTTTCTCTAAGTATGACATCTGTAGCCACCAGGGGGCTTATTTACTAATATTCGTGTTTTAGCCGTTTTTAAGGGTGTTTGATCTCGAATGGTATCGGGTGCATTTTGCTGCAACTTTTTGAATTCTGATACGGTCATTTACTAAGCTACCGAGTTTTCCTCATTCGTTTTTTCCGATGTCGATGTGATTCGTAATGTCAGGCAGTGTTTTACGGGAGTGATGAGTAAAACACTGCCTGACAAAACACAAGAAATCCCGGCCGGATCTGTGAGATCCGTGCAGGGCTTCATTGTGTACCTTAAATCAGTTTTTAAAGTGGTAAAAATTCAGAAAAAAATTGCGTGGGGTCCCCCCTCCTAAGCACAACCAGCCTCGGGCTCTTTGAGCCGGTCCTGGTTGTAAAAATACAGGGGAAAAATTGTCAGGGGATCCCCCTTATTTTAACAACCAGCACAGGGCTCTGCACCTGGTCCTGGTGCCAAAAATACGGGGGACAAAAAGCATAGGGGTCCCCCATATTTTTAACACCAGCACCGGGCTCCACTAGTCAGAGAGATAATGCCACAGCCGGGGGACACTTTTATATAGGTCCCTGCGGCCCTGGCATTAAATCCCCAACTAGTCACCCCTGGCCAGGGTACCCTGGAGGAGTGGGGACCCCTTAAATCAAGGGGTCCCGGCCCTCCAGCCACCCAAGGGCCAGGGGTGAAGCCCGAGGCTGTCCCCCCCCATCCAAGGGCGGCAGATGGGAGGCTGATAGCCTTTTGTCTAAAAAAAAAGAATATTGTTTTTTGTAGCAGAACTATAAGTCCAAGCAAGCCTCCCCCGCAAGCTGGTACTTGGAGAACCACAAGTACCAGCATGCGGGGGGGAAACGGGCCCGCTGGTACCTGTAGTTCTACTACAAAAAAATACCCAAATAAAAACAGGACACACACACCGTGACAGTACAACTCTATTACATACATGCACACCGACATACACACATACTTACCTATGTTGACACAAAGAGTCGGTCCCCTTCTCCACGTAGAATCCACGTGGTACCTGTAAATAAAATTATACTCACAACAATCCTGTGTAGATCGGTCCTCTTCTGTTTGTAATCCACGTACTTGGCAAAATAGTAAAACGCATTACCCGGACCACGCACTGAAAGGGGTCCCATGTTTACACATGGGACCCCTTTCCCCGTCAAGCGGGACCCCCCGTGACTCCTGTCACAGAAGGTCCCTTCAGCCAATCAGGGAGCGCCACGTCACGGCACTCTCCTGATTGGCTGTGCGCGCCTGAACTGTCAGTCAGGCTGCGCACTGAAGATACAATGTAGCGCATAGGCGCTCCATTGTATCCAATGGTGGGGCCAGCCACAAGAGTTGTTTTATAAACACCCAACTGAAAACAGGGCTGATGGTCCTAGACTACACCACTGCACCACTGGGCAGATACATTTCCATCATTAGTCTGTACTGACAGAGGAGGGTGTAGGATAAGAGATTATTGTAGTGACTGAACAATGAGAATATGTGACTTCTGTAATAAGTGTTTATTACTCACCTGTGCTGATATCTGTAGGGATCTCCTCCTCCTTACACTGCTGATCACCCCTCACATACGTCTCTTCTTCTCCCTCTGTATCTTCTGCCTTTATATCAGTCACATACGTCTCTTCTTCTCCCTTTGTATCTTCTGCCTTTATATCAGTCACATACGTCTCTTCTTCTCCCTCTATATCTTCTGCCTTTATATCAGTCACACACGTCTCTTCTTCTCCCTCTATATCTTCTGCCTTCATATCTCTCACATCCGTCTCTTCTTCTACCTCTATATCTTCTGCCTTTATATCAGTCACATACGTCTCTTCTTCTCCCTCTATATCTTCTGCCTTTATATCAGTCATATACGTCTCTTCTTCTCCCTCTATATCTTCTGCCTTCATATCTCTCACATCCGTCTCTTCTTCTCCCTCTATATCTTCTGCCTTTATATCAGTCACATACGTCTCTTCTTCTCCCTTTGTATCTTCTGCCTTTATATCAGTCACATACGTCTCTTCTTCTCCCTCTATATCTTCTGCCTTTATATCAGTCACATACGTCTCTTCTTCTCCCTCTATATCTTCTGCCTTCATATCTCTCACATCCGTCTCTTCTTCTCCCTCTATATCTTCTGCCTTTATATTAGTCACATACGTCTCTTCTTCTCCCTTTGTATCTTCTGCCTTTATATCAGTCACATATGTCTCTTCTTCTCCCTCTATATCTTCTACCTTTATATCAGTCACATACTTTTCTTCTTCTACCTCTATATCCTCTGCCTTTATATCAGTCACATACGTCTCTTCTTCTCCCTGTATATCTTCTGCCTTCATATCAGTCACATACGTCTCTTCTTCTCCCTCTATATCTTCTGCCTTTATATCAGTCACATACGTCTCTTCTTCTCCCTCTATATCTTCTGCCTTCATATCAGTCACATACGTCTCTTCTTCTCCCTCTATATCTTCTGCCTCTATATCAGTCACATACGTCTCTTCTTCTCCCTCTATATCTTCTGCCTTTATATCAGTCACATACGTCTCTTCTTCTCCCTCTATATCTTCTGCCTTTATATCAGTCACATACGTCTCTTCTTCTCCCTCTATATCTGGTATTTTAGTATTAGACAGACGTTCTACCTAAAAAGAAAAAAAACAAACACTATAATGACATTTGCATACAGTCTAATTAAACTGAGGTGAAACAGTATAATATCAGTGTATAAGACACACAGCTTCTCTACAGATCATATAGTGACAGTCACTTTGGTATATTGGTAAGACCCAAAATCCCACCTACCTGATCCTCCTGTGGGATCCTGTGATTCTCCTCTGTGCAATCCTGGGAACACAGAGGACGGGGACATCTCTCTGGGGTATCTCTGTTACTCGGTCCATCTGTAGGAGACACACAGTGACTGAGTACAGTGTATATATGTGATTATCAGGTGATGTGTGTATATAGGGGGCCCCCATACCTGCTCTCCCCTGTACAATACATGACAGTCTCCTCTTACCAAGTGATGTGAGGGGCCGGTGATTATCCATCATCACGTCCTCGTACAGACCCCCGTGTTCCTCTATATACTCCCCCTCCTGCATGGAGACATAGACAGTGACATCCTGACACCTTATAGGAACATGACACACACAGTGATACAGTCATCACCCAGACACATCCCCTGGTGTTACTGTATAATGCCCCATTCCCAGCAGTCTCCTCTCCAGTCATCACCCAGACACATCCCCTGGTGTTACTGTATAATGTCCCATTCCCAGCAGTCACCTCTCCAGTCATCACCCAGACACATCCCCTGGTGTTACTGTATAATGTCCCATTCCCAGCAGTCACCTCTCCAGTCATCACCCAGACACGTCCCCTGGTGTTACTGTATAATGCCCCATTCCCAGCAGTCTCCTCTCCAGTCATCACCCAGACACATCCCCTGGTGTTACTGTATAATGTCCCATTCCCAGCAGTCACCTCTCCAGTCATCACCCAGACACGTCCCCTGGTGTTACTGTATAATGTCCCATTCCCAGCAGTCACCTCTCCAGTCATCACCCAGACACGTCCTCTGGTGTTACTGTATAATGTCCCATTCCCAGCAGTCACCTCTCCAGTAATCACCCAGACACATCCCCCGGTGTTACTGTATAATGCCCCATTCCCAGCAGTCACCTCTCCAGTCATCACCCAGACACATCCCCGGTGTTACTGTATAATGCCCAATTCCCGGCACTCACCTCTCCAGTCATCACCTAGACACATCCCCTGGTATTACTGTATAATGCCCCATTCCCAGCAGTCACCTCTCCAGTCATCACCCAGACACATCCCCTGGTGTTACTGTATAATGTCCCATTCCCAGCAGTCACCTCTCCATTCATCACCAAGACACATCCCCAGGTGTTACTGTATAATATGTACAATACCCCATTCCAGCAGTCACCACTCCAGTCATCACCAAGACACATCCCCTGGTGTAACTGTATAATGCCCCATTCCCAGCAGTCTCCTCTCCAGTCATCACCCAGACACAACCCCTGGTGTTACTGTATAATGTCCCATTCCCAGCAGTCACCACCCAGACACGTCCCCTGGTGTTATTATATATATAATGTCACATTCCCAGCAGTCACGTCTCCAGTCATCACCCAGACACATCCCCTGGTGTTACTATATAATGTCCCATTCCCAGCAGTCAGCTCTCCAGTGATCACCCAGACACATCCACTGGTGTTACTGTATAATATCCCATTCCCAGCAGTCACCTCTCCAGTCTTCACCCAGACGAGTTCCCCGGTGTTACTGTATAATGTCCTATTCCCAGTACTCACCTCTCCAGTCATCACCCAGACACATCCCCTGGTGTTACTGTATAATGTCCCATTCCCAGCAGTCACCTCTCCAGTCATCACCCAGACACATCCCCTGGTGTTACTGTATAATGCCCCATTCCCAGCAGTCACCTCTCCAGTTATCATGCAGACACGTCCCCCGGTATTACTGTATAATGTACCATTCCCAGCAGTCACCTCTCCAGTCTTCAGCCAGACACGTCCCCCGCTGTAACTGTATTATGTCCCATTCCCAGCAGTCACCTCTCCAGTTATCACCCAGACACATTCCATGGTGTTACTGTATAATCTACCATTCCCGACAGTCACCTCTCTAGTCATCACCCAGTCACGTCCCCTGGTGTTACTGTATAATGCTCCATTCCCGGCAGTCACCTCTCCAGTCATCACCCAGACACGTCCCCCGGGGTTACTGTATAATGCCCCATTCCCAGCAGTCACCTCTCCAGTCAGCAACTGAATGATCTTGTTGGTGAGTTCCAGGATCTTCTGATCATTGTGTCTCTCATGTGTCAGTGAGTGAGGTGGAGGCACCGTGATGGGGCTCTGGGTTCTACTCAGTCTTCCTGATACACGGAGATGGCTGCTGGGTGTCTCATACTCATTGGATGTCTTCTTCACTATTGTGTAATCCTGTGTAATGGTGGAGACATCAAATATCGATATATACACTCCCAGATCCCCTCACCTCCCCAGTCATGTCCCTGTATTATTACTATAGAAATAAGTGAAGTCACTGTGACACTCCCAGATTCCTTCACCTCCACAATTATGTCCCTTTATTATTACTATAGATATGTGATGTCACTGTGACACTCCCAGGTCCCCTCACCTCACCAGTCATGTCCCTATAGTATTACTATAGATGTAAGTGATGTCACTGTGACATTCCCAGATCCTCTCACCTCCCCAGTCAGGTCCCTGTATTATTAATATAGATATGTGACATCACTGTGTCACTCCCAGATCCCCTTACCTCCTCAGTCATGTCCCTGTATTATTACTATAGATATAAGTGATTTTACTGTGATGCTCCCAGATCCCCCAAACTCCCCAGTCATGTCCATGTATTATTACTATAGATATAAGTGACATCACAGTGACGCTCCCAGATCTCCTCACCTCCCCAGTCATGTCCCTGTATTATTACTATAGATATAAGTGATGTCACTGTGACACTCCCAGATTCACTCACCTCCCCAGTCATGTCCCTGTATTATTACTATAGATATTAGTGAGGTCACTGTGACACTCCCAGAACCACTCACCTCCCCTGTCATGTCCCTGTATTATTACTATAGATATAAGGTCACAGTGATGCTCTCAGATCCTCTCACCTCCCCAGTCATGTCCCTGTATTATTATAGATATAAGGTCACTGTGACGCTCCCAGATCCACTCACCTCCCCAGTCAGCAGGTAGATGATCTCCAGGGTGATATTTATTATACTCTCAGTCCTGTGACTCCTGTCCTTGTCCATCCTTGTGAATCAGAGAGAATACAGAACGTGTGATGTGTAGTAAAAACTCCGTTCCCGACAGCTGGAGTTCCTTAGAATAAATATAATACATAAAACATATTGCACATGTAACATAGTAAATGTGGAATAGAGTGGCCATTAAGTCTCCTATTTCCCCACAGCCATAGAGTCCTGGTCAGTGTCTCCGAGGTTCCTGTGACCCAGCCCCATAAGGCTGTACTGCATAGTGGGCCTGATCTAGATTGTAGCGCTATTGTGGGTGGAGTCACAATGAACTGATGTTCGGTATACCGCTCATGTGCAGGACCCGTACGGAGCATATGCTCTATGTGTCCTGAGTTGTCAGACGAGTATGGCTGCAGCCATTGAGTGGTGTAAGGGTGAGAATTGGTTGTGAAGGGACAGGGTCTCCTGAGGGAAATTTCATGGCCTTATTCATGGAGCTGCGGCGTACAGTCTCCTAGACCTCAGGATTCACAGATCCAGCTGATGGTGTAGCAAAGGTGGCAGAAGACAGGCAAGGAGGTGGCAGAAGACAGGAGGTGGAAAGGCGGCAGGAGACAGGCAGGGAAAGGCAGCAGGAGACAGGCAGTGGAAAGGCGGCAGGAGATAGGCAGGGAAAGGCAGCAGGAGACAGGCAGTGGAAAGGCGGCAGGAGATAGGCAGGAGACAGGCAAGGGAAAGGTGGCAGGAAACAAGCAGTGGAAAGGTTGCAGGAGACAGGCAGGGGAAAGGTTGCAGGAGACAGGCAGGGGAAAGGTTGCAGGTGACAGGCAGGGAAAATGTTGCAGGGGAAAGGCGGCAGGAGACAGGCAGGGAAAGGTGACAGAAGACAGGCAGGGGAAAGGTGGCAGGAGACAGGCAGGGGAAAGGCGGCAGGAGACAGGCAGGTGGGCAGCAGGGTGGGGGTGGTAGGAGACAGGCAGGGGAAAGGTGACAGGAAACAGGCAGGGGAAAGGCGGCAGGAGACAGCCAGGGGAAAGGTGGCAGGAGACAGGCAGGGGAAAGGCGGACGGAGACAGGCAGTGGAAAGGTGGCAGGAGACAGGCAGGGGAAAGGCGGCAAGAGACATTATTTGTTCTCAGGAGATTGAATAAATTGTTAATAATTTGTAATAAAAGTTATGTTTTATTCTTTGAGAATATCTCATTATTTCTTCACAAGAGTGCGCCCACAAAGAAGTCTACGTTCTTTCTCTTGTCACTGTGACACTCCCAGATCCCCTCACCTCCCCAGTCATGTCCCTGTATTATTACTATAGATATGTGATGTCAATGTGACACTCCCAGATCCCCTTACCTCCCCAGTCATGTCCCTGTATTACTATAGATATAAGTGACGTCACAGTGATGCACCCAAGTGTGTGATATACATTTGCTTCATACTGCTCCAATTATCATCTGTTACACATGCCAGGGATATTATGGTCTCTGCTTTAATATAGCCTAGAATTTGAGCAATATTTTCAATCCCCACAATTACATATAATAAAAATAATAATAATAATAACAAAGACACGAAAGGCTGCACCCCTGTATAAAAATAATAACATATGTCTTTATTAACAGGACACCACAGGCTACTCCCCCTTTATAATGATAACAGGACACCAAAGGCTGCTCCCCCTGTATAATAATAACAACAACAACAACACAGGCTGCTCCCTCTCAATAATAATAACAGGACACCACAGTCCGCTCCCCCTGTATTATTATTATAATAATAATAATAACAACACACCACAGGCTGCTCCTCCTGTATTATAATAATAACAGGACACCACAGGCTGCTCCTCCTGTATAATAATAATAACAGGACACCACAGGCTGCTCCCCCTGTATAATAATAATAATATCAGGACACCACAGGCTGCTCCTCCTGTATAGTAAGACGCCATTACCTGATCTCCACGGACACTGTATGTGGAACGCTAAGTTCGGAAGTATTGTCACAGGCCACAGCCCCGTCCTCTGTAAAGCTATAATATGAATATTACCACATATGTCCTCAGTGCCGGAGTCCGGCGGCCATTTTCTTGTAGACCAGTCCGGCATCAGCTGCAGCAGCAATAGGTTCCCTGGCCGTGTAGTGACGTCAGGAGCGGCGGCCATTTTCCCCTGGTCTGAGCTCCGCCTTCCTTCTATCATTCCCACAAGGCAGCAGGAGCAGAGAGCAGCCATTGCTGTGTCTGGCAGCAGGTAATGATATTATTATTATTATTCTATAGGCTGAGCAGCTCTGGTGTCAGGTTCTGTACTACAGGGGGAGCAGCCTCTGGTGCCTTGTTATAGTGCAGCTGGAGCAGCCTCTGGTGCTGCATTATCCCTGTACAGGTGGCTGACACTCTAGTGTCCTATTACTGTAATGCAGGTGGCGCAGACCCCGCCGTTACCGTAATACAGGTGGCGCAGACCCCGCCGTTACCGTAACACAGGTGGCGCAGACCCCGCCGTTACCGTAACACAGGTGGCGCAGACCCCGCCGTTACCGTAATACAAGTGACGCAGACCCCGCCGTTACCTTAATACATGTGGCACAAGACCACACTGTTACCGTAATACTGGTGGAGGAGACGCCGCCATTACCATACTACAGGTGGCGCAGACCCCACCGTTACCGTAATTTTATACACGGGACATTGCAGGTGTTGTGTCCTGTGGCATTGTGCTGTACACGGGGAGCGGTCTGTGTTGTCAAAGTATACAGGGTGAGCGGCCTGTGTTGTCAAAGTATACAGGAGGAGCAGCCTGTGTTGTCATAATATACAGGGGTACCATCCTGTGCTGTCAATAGTATACAGGGGGAGTGGCCTGTGTTGTCATAATATACAGGAGGAGCAACCTGTGTTGTCATAGTATACAGGAAGAGCAGTCTGTGTTGCAATAATATACAGGGGTAGCATCCTGTGTTGTCATAATAGACAGGAGGAGCAGCCTGTGGCATCCTACTCTACAGGGGGAGCAGCCTGTGGTGTCCTGTTGTTGTTGTTGTTGTTGTTGTAATTATTATTATTATTATTATAATACAGAAGGATCAGCCTGTGGCGTCTTGTTATTATTATTATTATTATACAGGAGGAGCAGCCTGTGGTGTACAGTTATTATTATTATTAATATTATTATTATACAGGGGGAGCAGCCTGTGGTGTCCTGTTATTATTATTGTACAGTAGGAACAGCCTGTGGTATCCTGTTATTATTATACAGGGGAAGCATTATTATTATTATTATTATTATTATTATACAGGGGTAGTAGACTCTGGTGTGCAGTTGTTGTTGATGATGATAATACTACTACTACTACTAATAATAATAATAATAATATTATTATTATTATTATTATTATTATTATACAGGAGGAGAAGCCTGTGGTATCCACTTATTATTATAATTAGAATAATAATAATAATGTCCTGTCATTATTATTATACAGGGGAAGCAGGCTGTGGTGTCCTGTTATTGTTAGTATACAGGGGGAGCAGCCTGTGATGTCCTGTTGTTGTTGTTATTATTATTATTATACAAAAGGGAGCGGCCTGTGGTGTCTTGTTGTTGTTGTTATTATTATTATTATTATAGATTGGGAACAGCCTGTTGTGTCCTATTATTATTATTTTTTTGCAGAGGGAGCAGCCTATGGTGTCATTTTATTATTAGTATACAGGGAGAGCAGAATATGGTGTCCTGTTGTTGTTAGTATAATACAGGGGGAGCAGGTTTTTATGTATGGTTATTATTATAACGGGGGAGCAGCTTGTGGTGTCCTGGTATTATTTTTTATTATTATTATACATTGGGAGTGGTGGTGATGTCACAGTGACATCACTTATATCTATACTAATAATACAGGGACATGACTGGGGAGGTGAGGGGGATCTGGGGGTGTCACAGTGACATCACTTATTTCTCTGACGTCCTTGTGGATGCTGGGACTCCGTCAGGACCATGGGGGATAGCGGCTCCGCAGGAGACTGGGCACAAAAGTTAAAGCTTTAGGACTACCCGGTGTGCACTGGCTCCTCCCCCTATGACCCTCCTCCAAGCCTCAGTTAGATTTTTGTGCCCGAACAAGAAGGGTGCAATCTAGGTGGCTCTCCTGAGCTGCTTAGAAAATAAGTTAAAGTTAGGTTTTATTATTTTCAATGAGTCCTGCTGGCAACAGGCTCACTGCATCGTGGGACTAAGGGGAGAAGAAGCGAACTCACCTGCGTGCAGAGTGGATTGGGCTTCTTAGGCTACTGGACATTAGCTCCAGAGGGATCGATCACAGGCCCAGCCATGGATGGGTCCCGGAGCCGCGCCGCCGGCCCCCTTACAGAGCCAGAAGACAGAAGAGGTCCAGAAATCGGCGGCAGAAGAAGTCCTGTCTTCAATAAAGGTAGCGCACAGCACCGCAGCTGTGCGCCATTGCTCTCAGCACACTTCACACTCCGGTCACTGAGGGTGCAGGGCGCTGGGAGGGGGCGCCCTGAGACGCAATATAAACACCTTTTATGGCAAAAAATACATCACATATAGCTCCTGGGCTATATGGATGTATTTAACCCCTGCCAGTTTTCCTTAAAAAAGCGGGAGAAAAGGCCGCCGAGAAGGGGGCGGAGCCTATCTCCCCAGCACACAGGCGCCATTTTCCCTCACATCTCCGCTGGAAGGACGTCTCCCTGACTCTCCCCTGCAGTCCTGCACTACAGAAACAGGGTAAAAAAGAGAGGGGGGGCACTCATTTGGCAAAAATAATTATACAAGCAGCTATATAGGGAGAAACACTTATATAAGGTTGTCCCTCTACATATATATAGCGCCCTGGTGTGTGCTGGCAAACTCTCCCTCTGTCTCTCCAAAGGGCTCGTGGGGTCCTGTCCTCTATCAGAGCATTCCCTGTGTGTGTGCTGTGTGTCGGTACGTTTGTGTCGACATGTATGAGGAGGAAAATGGTGTGGAGGCGGAGCAATTGCCTGTATTAGTGATGTCACCCCCTAGGGAGTCGACACCTGACTGTATGGTCTTATTTAAGGAATTACGTGATAGCGTCAGCACTTTGCAAAAGACTGTTGACGACATGAGACAGCCGGCAAATCAATTAGTTAGAGAAAATAGACTACCGTGGTAGAAATGGCGCTGACATGTGTTGTGAGTCCTCGAGCAGCTGAATTAATGAGGGTTAGTTAAACCCTTTTAGTGGAACAAATAGAAGAAAGGGGATTCAGCGCTAGTGACTATTCAAATATAATAAAAATTTATTAAGAACATATAATTCACTGTATAAATAGATACATTTCACTGTTGCAACAGGTAAAAAATGGTGGTACCACAAATCAATTGGAAAAAGAAAAAAGAAGAAAAGGATTAATTGAAAGTTCCAAAAATTAGGGCCTGAATCAAACACTGCTCATTTGGTTAAAGAAATTCTTGAGTTGCTGGGTGTAAACGTGATTTATAGTAAAGTGCCTTATCCTAGGGAAATAGGTAGACGGTGTATTACCAATTAGCTGTAGTGAGTCCTCCACTCGGTTAGCACTCCGTAATCATGGGGTTTTTTTTCTTTCTCACTTATTTGGTCGTCTTCTGCAGGAATGGATGTGGGAAATGAACCGTGGCAGGTCCTGAGGCAATATTTTCCCAAAGAAGTATTCCGTGCAAGTCACCTTTCCCAATGATGTATGGCCGGCAAGTCTTTACAATTGGAAAATCCCAGTCTTGATCACCAACGCGTTTCTCTGCTAGGTGCAGCTTTCTCAAGGTGTGGATGTAGTGTAAAAAGAGCCCTTATATAGCAGTGTTGATTGTGATCGGCCACAGGTGTGCGATAATCAATCAATTGATAAATTCATTAAATCTAATAACGGACATAATTGTATGAATAAGAATCTTGCCAGAGGACAGTCCTATCAATCATTAGTAAAAACGAGGGGTGGAAATGACTTAAAAGTCGTTTTTAACAAAAGTTTGTTATGGTCACGTGATCGCCCATCCCGGAAGTAGGAAGCGATCGGGCGTGCGTGTCAAGCCTCTCTCTCAGTGTAGTATAGAGAGATGGTGTGTTTGGCTGTGTTATGGCACGTGATCGGGGCCCGCCGGTCACGTGATCCGCCCACGTTGTATCCCTTTTATCTCAACAGGAGGGAGGCAATATGTTAATCTAGAGAGGTCACGTGAGCGGAACTACACGCACGAGACCCCTGAGTTGCCTTGTCATTGAGCAACGATAGAAGGCTTATCAGACTCTAATGGGTTGTTGAGCACGTGACCATAGTTCCGATCACGTGATATTGCGTCGCTTAGCAACAGTATGAGGCTTTGTTTATCCTCAGCATTTAACAACAGCTTTGAAGGTATATTTTTAGCTATCACGCCTTCTTCGTTTTAATCAGACCTATGGCCTATAATCTGTTGCTCAGTATCACTAAGAAAGAACCCAATTAAAATATGGAAGAGCCTAGTAAAAATAATCAAGTTTATTAGGAAAAGACTGAAGATTATTTATAGCAGAGATGATGTTGGAACAAGGACATTATCCTGTATGTCCTTAGTATCATAAGGACAGCATGGTGTATAGTCGACATTTTTCATAAAAGATGATATCTCTGATCCAATTTATGTTAGTACTTCCATAATTAGACTAGGGAATAAAGAATTATTAGGTAATATGACCTCATAATAACGTTATTTATCTTTTAATTTGTGATAAATCCCATAAATTTTTGACAGCCTATTAGGAGATTAGCTGATAGTATAATCTTATACCATAGGTATTCTTTTGGGAATTCTGTTGTAAAAATAGAATTGGAGAAAGACACAAGGGTAAAACAGAATTTTTTTTATATATATAACCAAAATAGGTTATTTTTAGAGAAAGGACAGATAATGAACATCGGAAATATTCGTGACATACCAGTTCCACACTAGGAATGTCATCTCCTTTTACAGGAGTGCGTTTAGCTCTAGGGCCTCATTGAGACCACTAGGGTACAGTGAGTCAAGCTGGAATGTCCAGAATATTTCCTGTTTGCAGAGGCGGGTATATCTATCCCCTCCCCTGTCGGTTTTCTTAATATGTTCAAGACCTGTAATGGTCAAAGAGGCAGGGTCTTTATTGTGAAATTTAAGAAAATGTCTTGGGACGCTATGATTGGTTACCCCATTGACAATATTCCTCCGATGCTCCATGAATCTCGTTTTTATACTTCTGGTTGTCCTACCTACATAATTTAATTTACAGCTACATTGTAGCCGATAGATGGCCCTCATTCCGAGTTGTTCGCTCGGAGATTTTCATCGCATCGCAGTGAGAATTCTCTTAGTGCGCATGCGCAATGTTCGCATTGCGACTGCGCCAAGTAACTTTACTATGAAGAAAGTAAGTTTACTCACGGCTTTTTCATCGCTCCGACGTTCGCATTGTGATTGACAGGAAATGGGTGTTACTGGGCGGATGCACGGCGTTTTAGGGGCGTGTGGCTTAAAACGCTACCGTTTCCGGGAAAAACGCAGGAGTGGCCGGGGAAACGGTGGGTGTGCCTGGGCGAACGCTGGGTGTGTTTGTGACGTCAGCCAGGAACGACAAGCACTGAACTGATCGCACAGGCAGAGTAAGTCTGGAGCTACTCAAAAACTGCTAACTCGTTTGTGATAGCAATATTGCGAATACATCGGTCGCACATTTAAGAAGCTAAGATTCACTCCCAGTAGGCGGCGGCTTAGCGTGTGTAACTCTGCTACATTCGCCTTGCGAGCGAACAACTCGGAATGAGGGCCGATAGCCCAAGAAGTATTGCAATTAATAAAACTAGCCTTTAGACAATTGAAAGATACTAACTACTATCAGGTTTTAGCAGGAGATCCAACTAATCACTTTCTTAAAGAACTACAATCATTGCTAGACGGGGCACATCAGGATGGGGTTATTTCCAGGGAAGAATTAAGGTTTCTTTTACCCAAATTTCCAACTATTCCCGTCTACTATCATTTACCCAAGATTCACAAATCCATCACTACACCTCCGGGGCGACCTATTATTTCTGGTATTAACTCATTAACTTCTTCTCTATCAGCCTATGTTGACAGTTTTTTACAACCCCGTGTCTCTCGGTTGAGGTCATTTATCTCAGATACCACACACTTTCTCCAATTATTAGAGAACATAGAGTGGAAACCTACTTATTCATTTGCGACCTTGGATGTCGCGTCCCTTTATACAAACATTCCCCATAAACTGGGAATACAAGTGATACACGAGATACTTTCCCATGCTCACGAACTCCCCGAAAGACACGAACAATTCATATTAGATTCTATATCATTCATTCTTTCACACAATTATTTTCTTTTTTCGGACACTTTTTATCTTCAAACTATGGGCACGGCCATGGGGACCAGATTCGCCCCAAGCTACGCTAACCTCTATGTCGGCCATCTTGAGGACCGATATGTGTGGCAGGGCGATTTTGGGGGGAGTCTGGTCTTCTATGGCCGTTACATAGATGATCTGTTTATTATTTGGGATGGAGATTTGGACTCTTTTTCACAGTTTGTTTGTTTTCTCAATACCAACACTTATAATTTACAGTTCACTTCTCAATTTAGCAAAACCAATATTTCTTTCCTGGATATAGCCCTAAGTATTGAGGATAACCATATTTCAACCACCAATTTTGTAAAAGAAGTGGGGAATAATGGTTTCCTGCACTACAAAAGCGCACATTATGACCCCTGGAAAAATAACATCCCAAGGGGCCAACTGATGCGACTTCGCAGGAACTGCTCTACTTTAGAATCCTTTAAATCACAAGCAGATCAATTAATACAGAAATTCAGAGATAGAGAATATCCTCAATACATTCTAGATGCTGCCCTGAAAGAAACACTAGCAATGGATAGACAGTCATTATTGGTCCATAAGTCTAAAACCACACATCAAGATGGAAAGAATAGAGAGTTGGCTTTCATCTCAAAATTCAATAACGAGTCTAAAAAGATTAAATCCATTATTAAACAAAATTACCACATGTTAAAAAGTGACCCCCTTTTGTCCAAGATACTTCCAGTCAACCCTGAATTTATATTCAAGAAAAATAAGTCATTGAAAACCATTCTGGCCCCAAGCTATCTAAAGTCCACACAACCAAAGAACACTAAGGACTCTACATGGTTACCTCCATTGACCAAAGGCTTTTACAAATGTGGGGCCAACCGATGTACAACCTGTCTCCACACGTGCAACAAAATCAAAGAAATAATCTCTCCTGTGGACCAGAAAAGTATCAAAATATCTAGTTTTATTAATTGCAATACTTCTTGGGCTATCTATCGGCTACAATGTAGCTGTAAATTAAATTATGTAGGTAGGACAACCAGAAGTATAAAAACGAGATTCATGGAGCATCGGAGGAATATTGTCAATGGGGTAACCAATCATAGCGTCCCAAGACATTTTCTTAAATTTCACAATAAAGACCCTGCCTCTTTGACCATTACAGGTCTTGAACATATTAAGAAAACCGACAGGGGAGGGGATAGATATACCCGCCTCTGCAAACAGGAAATATTCTGGACATTCCAGCTTGACTCACTGTACCCTAGTGGTCTCAATGAGGCCCTAGAGCTAAACGCACTCCTGTAAAAGGAGATGACATTCCTAGTGTGGAACTGGTATGTCACGAATATTTCCGATGTTCATTATCTGTCCTTTCTCTAAAAATAACCTATTTTGGTTATATATATAAAAAAATTTCTGTTTTACCCTTGTGTCTTTCTCCAATTCTATTTTTACAACAGAATTCCCAAAAGAATACCTATGGTATAAGATTATACTATCAGCTAATCTCCTAATAGGCTGTCAAAAATTTATGGGATTTATCCCAAATTAAAAGATAAATAACGTTATTATGAGGTCATATTACCTAATAATTCTTTATTCCCTAGTCTAATTATGGAAGTACTAACATAAATTGGATCAGGGATATCATCTTTTATGAAAAATGTCGACTATACACCATGCTGTCCTTATGATACTAAGGACATACAGGATAATGTCCTTGTTCCAACATCATCTCTGCTATAAATAATCTTCAGTCTTTTCCTAATAAACTTGATTATTTTTACTAGGCTCTTCCATATTTTTATTGGGTTCTTTCTTAGTGATACTGAGCAACAGATTATAGGCCATAGGTCTGATTAAAACGAAGAAGGCGTGATAGCTAAAAATATACCTTCAAAGCTGTTGTTAAATGCTGAGGATAAACAAAGCCTCATACTGTTGCTAAGCGACGCAATATCACGTGATCGGAACTATGGTCACGTGCTCAACAACCCATTAGAGTCTGATAAGCCTTCTATCGTTGCTCAATGACAAGGCAACTCAGGGGTCTCGTGCGTGTAGTTCCGCTCACGTGACCTCTCTAGATTAACATATTGCCTCCCTCCTGTTGAGATAAAAGGGATACAACGTGGGCGGATCACGTGACCGGCGGGCCCCGATCACGTGCCATAACACAGCCAAACACACCATCTCTCTATACTACACTGAGAGAGAGGCTTGACACGCACGCCCGATCGCTTCCTACTTCCGGGATGGGCGATCACGTGACCATAACAAACTTTTGTTAAAAACGACTTTTAAGTCATTTCCACCCCTCGTTTTTACTAATGATTGATAGGACTGTCCTCTGGCAAGATTCTTATTCATACAATTATGTCCGTTATTAGATTTAATGAATTTATCAATTGATTGATTATCGCACACCTGTGGCCGATCACAATCAACACTGCTATATAAGGGCTCTTTTTACACTGCATCCACACCTTGAGAAAGCTGCACCTAGCAGAGAAACGCGTTGGTGATCAAGACTGGGATTTTCCAATTGTAAAGACTTGCCGGCCATACATCATTGGGAAAGGTGACTTGCACGGAATACTTCTTTGGGAAAATATTGCCTCAGGACCTGCCACGGTTCATTTCCCACATCCATTCCTGCAGAAGACGACCAAATAAGTGAGAAAGAAAAAAACCCCCATGATTACGGAGTGCTAACCGAGTGGAGGACTCACTACAGCTAATTGGTAATACACCGTCTACCTATTTCCCTAGGATAAGGCACTTTACTATAAATCACGTTTACACCCAGCAACTCAAGAATTTCTTTAACCAAATGAGCAGTGTTTGATTCAGGCCCTAATTTTTGGAACTTTCAATTAATCCTTTTCTTCTTTTTTCTTTTTCCAATTGATTTGTGGTACCACCATTTTTTACCTGTTGCAACAGTGAAATGTATCTATTTATACAGTGAATTATATGTTCTTAATAAATTTTTATTATATTTGAATAGTCACTAGCGCTGAATCCCCTTTCTTCTATTTGTGGCAAATCAATTAGTGCCTGTCCAGGCGTCTCAAACACCGTCAGGGGCTCTAAAGCGCCCATTACCTCAGTCAGTCGACACGGACACTGACTCCAGTGTCGACGGTGAGGAAACAAACGTGATTTCCAGTAGGGCCACACGTTACATGATCACGGCAATGAAGGAGGTTTTGAACATTTCTGATACTACAAGTACCACAAAAAGGGTATTATGTGGGGTGTGAAAAAACTACCCGTAGTTTTTCCTGAATCAGATGAATTAAATGAGGTGTGTGATGAAGCGTGGGTTTCCCCCGATAAAAAACTGATAATTTCTAAAAAATTATTGGCATTATACCCTTTCCCGCCAGAGGTTAGGGCGCGCTGGGAAACACCCCCTAGGGTAGATAAAGCGCTCACACGCCTATCAAATCAGGTGGCGTTACCGTCTCCTGATACGGCCGCCCTAAAGGAACCAGCTGATAGGAAGCTGGAAAATATCCTAAAAAGTATATACACACATACTGGTGTTATACTGCGACCAGCAATCGCCTCAGCCTGGATGTGCAGTGCTGGGGTGGCTTGGTCGGATTCCCTGACTGAAAATATTGATACCCTGGACAGGGACAGTATTTTATTGACTATAGAGCATTTAAAGGATGCATTTCTATATATGCGAGATGCACAGAGGGATATTTGCACTCTGGCATCAAGAGTAAGTGCGCTGTCCATTTCTGCCGGAAGGAAAAAGGCATTCCTGATGAAGTCATCCCTACCCTGATCAAAGCCAGGAAGGATGTAACCGTGCAACATTATCACCGTATTTGGAGGAAATATGTTGCGTGGTGCGAGGCCAGGAAGGCCCCGACAGAGGAATTTCAACTGGGTTGTTTCCTGCATTTCCTGCAAACAGGACTGTCCATGGGACTAAAATTAGGGTCCATTAAGGTGCAAATTTCGGCATTGTCGATTTTCTTCCAGAAAGAATTGGCTTCAGTTCCTGAAGTCCAGACTTTTGTCAAGGGGGTACTGCATATACAGCCTCCCTTTGTGCCCCCAGTGGCACCCTGGGATCTCAATGTGGTTTTGGGATTCCTAAAATCACATTGGTTTGAACCACTGGCCACAGTGGATTTAAAATATCTAACATGGAAAGTGGTAATGTTGTTGGCCCTGGCTTCAGCCAGGCGCGTATCAGAGTTGGCGGCTTTATCATATAAAAGCCCTTACCTGATATTTCATTCGGATAGGGCGGAATTGAGGACTCGTCCTCAATTTCTTCCTAAGGTGGTTTCAGCGTTTCACCTAAACCAACCTATTGTAGTGCCTGCGGCTACTAGGGACTTGGAGGACTCCAAGTTGCTGGATGTAGTCAGGGCCCTGAAAATATATGTTTCCAGGACGGCTGGAGTCAGGAAATCTGACTCACTGTTTGTCTTGTATGCACCCAACAAGCTGGGTGCTCCTGCTTCTAAGCAGACTATTGCTCGTTGGATTTGTAGTACAATTCAGCTTGCACATTCTGTGGCAGGCCTGCCACAGCCAAAATCTGTCAATGCCCATTCCACAAGGAAGGTGGGCTCATCTTGGGCGGCTGCCCGAGGGGTCTCGGCTTTACAACTTTGCCGAGCAGCTACTTGGTCAGGGGAGAACACGTTTGTAAAATTCTACAAATTTGATACCCTGGCTAAGGAGGACCTGGAGTTCTCTCATTCGGTGCTGCAGAGTCATCCGCACTCTCCCGCCCGTTTGGGAGCTTTGGTATAATCCCCATGGTCCTGACGGAGTCCCAGAATCCACAAGGACGTCAGAGAAAATAAGAATTTACTTACCGATAATTCTATTTCTCGTAGTCCGTAATGGATGCTGGGCGCCCATCCCAAGTGCGGATTGTCTGCAATACTTGTACATAGTTATTGTTGTCAAAAATTCGGGTTTTGTTGTAGTGAGCCATCTGTTCTGGAGGCTCCTCATGTTATCATACTGTTAACTGGGTTTTGATCACAAGTTTTTCAGTGTGATTGGTGTGGCTGGTATGAGTCTTACCCGGGATTCAAAAATCCTTCCTTATTGTGTACGCTCGTCCGGGCACAGTATCTTAACTGAGGCTTGGAGGAGGGTCATAGGGGGAGGAGCCAGTGCACACCGGGTAGTCCTAAAGCTTTAACTTTTGCGCCCAGTCTCCTGCGGAGCCGCTATCCCCCATAGTCCTGACGGAGTCCCAGCATCCACTATGGACTACAAGAAATAGAATTATCGGTAAGTAAATTCTTATTATCTATAGTAATAATACAGGGACATGACTGGGGAGGTGAGGGGGATCTGGGGGTGTCACAGTGACATCACTTATATCTATAGTAATAATACAGGGACATGACTGGGGAGGTGAGGTGATCTGGGAGTGTCACAGTGACATCACTTATATCTATAGTAATAATACAGGGACATGACTGGGGAGGTGAGGGGGATCTGGAGGTGTCACAGTGACATCACTTATATCTGTAGTAATAATACAGGGACATGACTGGGGAGGTGAGGGGGATCTGGAGGTGTCACAGGGACATTACTTATATCTATAGTAATAATACAGGGACATGAGTGGGCGGTGAGATGATCTGGGAGCGTCACAGTGACATCACTTATATCTATAGTAATAATACAGGAACATGAATGGGGAGGTGAGGGGGATCTGGGGGTGTCACAGTGATGTCACTTATATTTGTAGTAATAATACAGGGACATGACTGGGGAGGTGAGAGGGATCTGGGAGAATCACAGTAACATCACTTATATCTATAGTAGTAATACAGGGGCGTGAGTGGGAGGTGAGAGGATCTGGGAGCGTCACAGTGACATCACTTATATCTATAGTAATAATACAGGGACATGACTGGGGAGGTTAGGGGATCTGGGAGTGTCACGGTGACATCACTTATTTATTTTTTATCCACAAGGGGGCACTGTAGTACTCTTGGGATATGAACGGTGCGATAGCAGGTATAGGCACATTTAAATATTTAAATGTGTAACCCTCTTCCCCCTCCATACTCCCAAGATGCCTCAGTGTTCTTTGTGCCTTCACCAGTGAAGGTCGCATCCTGGAGTCATTCCAGGGTTTACTTTAAATGTTTCTAAATAATTTTTCTTGTGTCAATCACACTCCCTTCCCAGCTTATTAACAAGCGTGTGTTCGGGAGTGTGTGCTGCTGTTGTGCAGCGAAGGCTTGTTGGTGCTTAGACAGAGAAGCCCCCCATAGACCTTCATCAGCATTAGCTGATTCAGCCATGGCTGCAAAAGCTGGACGGAGCTTAAAGAGAAGCCCCGTCAGAACCTCCACATTACACTGAGGTAAGGAGCGGGCGGTCAGCTTATGCCGCTCCGTTGGACCTGTTTGTCGCTGTGATTGTGGGGCAGTTAGCTCCTGCTGCCGCCCCTCCATGTGCGGGAAACGTGATTTGCACGAGCTGCTTACTAAGGTATAGCTTTACTGGATCAAACTCCCCCTCTTCCCGGCTCCCACCAGCGGTCAGACACATACTGCCACTGGGCTTCTGTGTCGCTCCACACCTCCCCACTCCCCAACACCTGGCAGCGCAGCTCCAAACAGCACTGCCACTGGCCTCTATAATCTGCCCCTCTAGACAACTGGGAAGCGGCTTCCAGCAGAGGTCAAATAATTCTGCCGCTGGGCACCTGTCAGGCTACACCTCGCGGCTCCCAGCAGTGGACAGATCACACTGCCGTTGCTGGGCGCCCATCACATCACACATCTACCCGCTCTCCAGCTTCCACAAGCGCACAGACCACGGTGGGTATGTGCTGCTGCTGCAGGGCACCGTCACTCAGAGCCGGCGCTTGGTATACAATGCGGGGGGGGGGGGGGGGTGGAAGAAGCTAGGTGCGGCTCACTGCTTTAAGCATTGGGGGAGGTCATGGCAGTCCCTAGTTCAGCGGTTCCACTAAATATAAGGGATGGTGGCCAGGGCTATAAGGGACATAACAGGCTATTAAGCCTAGGTTATTAGTGCTTTTGGGGGTACATAGGTTATAGCCATGCACATGCTGGGACGCCATTTTCACACAAAGGTTACACACCTGCTTCCTCTTACAGCAATATGTCAGTCCTACAACACACGGCCACTGGAGGGGGCAGGGGTGTTTAGTAGGTGGCACAGTGACCATCATAGATTTCCTCTATAACACAGTGCGGTGCACTCAGGTTAGGCCTACAACAGGGTTTTCCCTCAGACCAGCTTATATTTCTTACCGATCCCATTTGTGAATTGGTTGAGTATTTAGGTATGGCCTCGTTGGATGTTGGACAAGTTTGTTCTTGGTTTGCGGCCCAACAGCCGCTGTGGTTGCATTCTTGACAGGCCGAGGCAGAGTCAAAACGAGGAATAGAGTCGTTGCCTTCTACTGATGTCATTTGGTCCTGATTTGAACAAATAGAGTCTCAGTCAATGGGGGATGGGGGGGATCTGTTTTCCTGCCATTGCCTGCACCGGTTCCTAAAAGGAAATACGATGGACCAGCGTACAAATCTTTTAGACCTCGGTCATTTCGAGGCTGGGCTAGAGGAGCAACCATGCAGAGGGACGTGGTTTTCAACAAACCACTAACCGTCGTCAGGACACAAAGGGCGCTGACAAGCCAGTGGCATGACGGGCTTCCAGCCCATCTTGGCTCTTCAGTTGTGGGAGCACGCCTTCAGAAGTTTCACTTTGCATAGCTTCAGATATCACAGACAGGTGGATCCGCAATTTTGTTTTCAAAGGTTTCAAAATTGAGTTTGATTGTCTACCACCGCTGCGGTTTTCAAGACGTCTGCCTGTGTCAGCAGACAAGTGAGCAGGTCTGCAGACCACTATTCAGTCTCTCGTACAGAGTTTTGGTTCTGGTTCCAGTACACCAACTAGGTCAAGGGTTTTATTCCAATCTTTTTGTAGTACCAAAAGCGGATGTCTCGGTCACACAGATATGGAACCTAAAAGGGTTCAATCAGTACATCACTTACTACACATTCAAGATGGAATCCCTACGGTCAGTGATTGCAGGTTTAGAACCACAGCAATTCATGATTTTGCTTTCCAATTTGGCCACCGCATCAGGCGTACTTAAGTTTGCAGCACAACAAGCGCCTCGGTTATTCACAAAGGTGATGTCTGTGATGATAGTTCATCTCAGATCCCTGGGAGTGATAATCGTTCCGTACTTAGATGACCTTCTCATCAAGGCTTCGTCTCAACAAATACTTCTTAAACATGCCTTACTATTGTACAGTGTACTAGTTCAGTACGTTTGGATTGTCAACTTAAAAATAAAAATCAAGTGTGAATGGGCCTTACATCCAGAAGTGTACCAGATGTTAGTCCAGCGGTAGAGTTACCCAAAGGTGGATCTAATGGCTTCTCGCCATAATCATCAGACAGTTATGTGTCCAGAACAAGAGATCCAAAGACAGCGGCAGTGGATGCTCTCACCATAGCGTGGCCGTACAGCCTCGTGTATCTATTTCCACCTTTTCTCTAACGTCCTAGTGGATGCTGGGGACTCCGTAAGGACCATGGGGAATAGACGGGCTCCGCAGGAGACAAGCCACTCTAAGAAAGAATTAGGATACTGGTGTGCTCTGGCTCCTCCCTCTATGTCCCTCCTCCAGACCTCAGTTTGAATTTGTGCCCGGACGAGCTGGGTGCACCTTAGTGAGCTCTCCTGAGCTTGCTAATAAGAAAGTATTTTGTTAGGATTTTTTATTTTCAGAGAGCTTCTGCTGGCAACAGACTCTGTTACGTGGGACTGAGGGGGAGAGAAGCAAACCTACTAACTGCGGCTAGGTTGCGCTTCTTAGGCTACTGGACACCATTAGCTCCAGAGAGATCATACACAGGAACGCACCCCTGGTCGTCCGATCCCGGAGCCGCGCCGCCATCCCCCTCGCAGAGCTAGAAGCCAGCGTGAGAAGCAAGAAGACTTTGAAATCGGCGTCAGAAGACTCCAGTCTTCATATGAGCGCCATTGCTCCCATACTAAACCCACACACTCCGGTCACTGTAGGGCGCAGGGGGGGGGGGGGGGGGGCGCCCTGGGCAGCAATTAGGTACCTCTTGGCAAAAGCAGCATATATACAACTGGGCACTGTACAGTGTTCGCAAATACGCACTATAGCGCGTATTTTACCCTGATCTGTGCTCCGGGGACTCACTTTTCTAAACTGTGTGAGTCCCCTGGGACGCGCTCCGCTGAAGCTGGTCATCTTGTTTAAGTTCTCTTGTGGCAGCGCAGCGCGGCCCCCCCCCCTTCCCCCCTGACAGAGTGTGAGGACAGCTTCCCACACTCCCCCCGATCACCTGCTGCAGCAGCTTGAAGGGGGCCGGACAGACAGTGAGGACGCCCCCCCCCCCCCTACCGCCGATCACCCAGTGCAGTTTCACGGGAGCCGGACAGAGTGAGGATGCGCCCGCGCCCCCCCCCCCCCGCCGATCACCCAGTGCAGCTTCACGGGAGCCGGACAGAGAGCAAGGACGGCTCTGCGGCGCTACACACTGTGCTGCGGGGAAATTGAACGCCGGAGACCGCGGAAGGGTGAGCTGGACTTACGGTGGCGGCTGGGGGGCTGCTCATATCGGTGGGATGGCGGAGATGGGGGCTGCATGGCGCCGGCAAACATGTATTAAACGCAACATTTTTGTGGTATGGAGTGGGAGTGAGGCGAGAGGGTGACAGAGCTGCTGGTCTCTGCAGCATACAGGACCCTTGATACAACCAATGGATTTGAGTCATGCTGCCTGTAATTTATGTGCTGACTGATCAACTTCAGTGACACTCACTGTTTTTGCTGCCTTTGTTGGTTGCTGTTGGTTACTGCTGGTTGCCGCTGGTTACTGTAAAGGCAGCCAGCACAGTTAGTGTCACTGAAGTTGATCAGTCAGCACATAAATTACAGGTAGCATGACTCAAATCCATTGGTTGTACCAAGTGTCCAAAGTCATCAGGTCAGGATGTTGGCATTTAGTATATCGACACCAGCATCCCGATCGCAGCAAAGCTGACAAGAGTGACGAGTGCAGAGGGTACCCTAACCTCCCACCCCTAACCCTCCATTTCCCGCAGCCTAAACCTAACCCACCCCCTTAAGGCCCGTACACACTGGTCGATGTATCGGCCGTTCTCATGAACGGCCGAAACATCGCGGGACCGTCGGCCAGTGTGTACGGGCGATACGTCTGTGAACTCCGTCGCTCACAGACGTATCGCATCGGCCCCGCAGCACAGCCGACAGCCAATATATCTAACGATATATTGGCGCGTCGCTGTGTGTGTACGGGGCGGTCGTCCGACCGCCCATACACATGCTGCGGCGGCCGGCGGTGATTGACAGGTGAACTGGGCGGGCGCAAGCGCCCGCCTGCCCAATTCATGACGTCAGTCCCCCGACGGATCGGGCAGTGTGTATGCACAGCACACTGCCCGATCCGTACATAGATATATCTGCAGATCAATTGATCTGCAGATATATCTAATAGTGTGTACCCACCTTTAGTGCCTAACACTTATACCCCCTCTCTGCAGCCTAACCCTAACCTCACCAACACCATATCCTAACCCCCCACCCGCAAGCTAAACCAGTGGCTGCAGTGCATACTTCCCTTCAGGATCCTGACTGTCAGGATATCGTTGCCGGGATGCTGATCTCCTCGGGATGCCAGCGTTGGTATTGTGGTGGCTGTCAGGATTCCGGCATCGGAATTCCGGCTGCTGGGATCCCAACAGCCAGGATCCTGAATGCATACTTTTGATATGATAACAGCCCAGCAGCATTGCCACCCTCCCTCCCCCACAACACTTTTGTAGTGTCTAAATCCAGTCTGGGGCTCCTATTATAGCGGCACCATAAAGCCATTCACCATAAAGCCATTACATACAGAAAATGTATTATTTAATAATGTTGTCCTGTTTTTTAATCATATAATTAAGTGCTCTGCCTGGCGCAATGTGAATAACGTGCTCTGCCTGGCGCAATGTGTATAAAGTGCTCTGCCTGGCGCAATGTGAATAACGTGCTCTGCCTGGCGCAATGTGAATAACGTGCTCTGCCTGGCGCAATGTGTATAAAGTGCTCTGCCTGGCGCAATGTGAATAACGTGCTCTGCCTGGCGCAATGTGAATAACGTGCTCTGCCTGCTGCAATGTGAATAACGTGCTCTGCCTGGCGCAATGTGAATAACGTGCTCTGCCTGGCGCAATATGTATAACGTGCTCTACCTGCTGCAATGTGTATAACGTGCTCTACCTGCTGCAATGTGTATAACGTGCTCTACCTGCTGCAATGTGTATAATGTGCTCTACCTGTTGCAATGTGTATAACGTGCTCTACCTGCTGCAATGTGTATAACGTGCTCTACCTGCTGCAATGTGTATAACGTGCTCTACCTGCTGCAATGTGTATAACGCGCTCTACCTGCTGCAGTGTGTATAACGTGCTCTACCTGCTGCAATGTGTATAACGTGCTCTACCTGCTGCAATGTGTATAACGTGCTCTACCTGCTGCAATGTGTATAACGTGCTCTACCTGCTGCAATGTGTATAACGTGCTCTACCTGCTGCAATGTGTATAACGTGCTCTACCTGCTGCAATGTGTATAACGTGCTCTACCTGCTGCAATGTGTATAACGTGCTCTACCTGCTGCAATGTGTATAACGTGCTCTACCTGGTGCAATGTGTATAACGTGCTCTACCTGCTGCAATGTGTATAACATGCTCTACCTGCTGCAATGTGTATAACGTGCTCTACCTGCTGCAATGTGTATAACGTGCTCTACCTGCTGCAATGTG
Organism: Pseudophryne corroboree; assembly: GCF_028390025.1. Lineage (NCBI taxonomy): Eukaryota > Metazoa > Chordata > Amphibia > Anura > Myobatrachidae > Pseudophryne > Pseudophryne corroboree. The sequence goes on along the minus strand of NW_026970461.1, from coordinate 154,366 downwards.
TATAACGTGCTCTACCTGCTGCAATGTGTATAACGTGCTCTACCTGCTGCAATGTGTATAACGTGCTCTACCTGGTGCAATGTGTATAACGCGCTCTACCTGCTGCAATGTGTATAACGCGCTCTACCTGGTGCAATGTGTATAACGTGCTCTACCTGCTGCAATGTGTATAACGTGCTCTACCTGCTGCAATGTGTATAACGTGCTCTACCTGCTGCAATGTGTATAACGAGCTCTACCTGCTGCAATGTGTATAACGTGCTCTACCTGCTGCAATGTGTATAACGTGCTCTACCTGGTGCAATGTGTATAACGTGCTCTACCTGCTGCAATGTGTATAACGTGCTCTACCTGCTGCAATGTGTATAACGTGCTCTACCTGGTGCAATGTGTATAACGTGCTCTACCTGGTGCAATGTGTATAACGTGCTCTACCTGCTGCAATGTGTATAACGTGCTCTACCTGGTGCAATGTGTATAACGTGCTCTACCTGGTGCAATGTGTATAACGTGCTCTACCTGCTGCAATGTGTATAACGTGCTCTACCTGGTGCAATGTGTATAACGTGCTCTACCTGCTGCAATGTGTATAACGTGCTCTACCTGCTGCAATGTGTATAACGTGTTCTACCTGCTGCAATGTGTATAACGTGCTCTACCTGCTGCAATGTGTATAACGTGCTCTACCTGCTGCAATGTGTATAACGTGTTCTACCTGCTGCAATGTGTATAACGTGCTCTACCTGCTGCAATGTGTATAACGTGCTCTACCTGCTGCAATGTGTATAACGTGTTCTACCTGCTGCAATGTGTATAACGTGCTCTACCTGCTGCAATGTGTATAACGAGCTCTACCTGCTGCAATGTGTATAACGTGCTCTACCTGCTGCAATGTGTATAACGTGCTCTACCTGGTGCAATGTGTATAACGTGCTCTACCTGCTGCAATGTGTATAACGTGCTCTACCTGCTGCAATGTGTATAACGTGCTCTACCTGCTGCAATGTGTATAACGCGCTCTGCCTGCTGCAATGTGTATAACGTTCTCTACCTGCTGCAATGTGTATAACGTGCTCAACCTGGTGCAATGTGTATAACGTGCTCTACCTGCTGCAATGTGTATAACGTGCTCTACCTGCTGCAATGTGTATAACGTGTATACTGTGTGGAATAATGTGAATTGGTACTATTATGTGACCACGCCCCTTCCCCACGAAGCTACGCCCCTAAAAAATTCCAGCGCGCCTTCGCCGCGCACTGCCGCAGTTTTCAGTATCGGTGCAGGAGAACCGATTCTCTTTCTGCCACAAGGTCACCAAAATGTCTAATTACATCTAAAGTGCGGGGTGTCCTGTATGCTACACAGCCCAGCAGCATAGTCACCCCATCCTCCCCCTTGGACCCCTTTTATAGTATCCAAATCAAGTTTGTGTTTTTAGATTTGAATCATTAATAAGACTAATTAAAACCTTCATTCCGATGGGACCCAGAAAAGGACAGGTAGGACCCCAATTTTTAAAAGTGAGGGGTCCCTGGGACCCACTTTTTTTTGGTCTCAGCGCGATCACTGCTGTATATATGCATGAGCCCTCGCCATTATTTTTACACAGAACGCGGGACAGAATCCCGCCGCTGAGGGGGGCGGGGCTTCTTCCTCAGCACTCATCAGCGCCATTTTCTCTCCACAACTCCGCTGAGAGGACGCTCCCCAGGCTCTCCCCTGCAGAATCACGGTAGAAAGAGGGTAAAAAGAGAGGGGGGGGCACATAAATTTGGCGCAAAAACAATTATACAGCAGCTACTGGGTTAACACCAATTTACTGTGTGATTCCTGGGACATATAGCGCTGGGGTGTGTGCTGGCATACTCTTTCTCTGTCTCTCCAAAAGGCCTTGTGGGGGAACTGTCTTCAAATAGAGCATCCCCTGTGTGTGTGGTGTGTCGGTACGTTTGTGTCGGCATGTTTGATGAGGAAGGCAATGTGGAAACAGAGCGGGTACAAATGAATGTGGGGTCGCAGCCGACGGTGCCGACACCCGATTGGATGGATATGTGGAAGGTTTTAAATGATAATGTTAATTCTTTGCATAAAAGGTTGGATAAAGCTGAAGCCTTGGGACAGTCAGGGTCTCAACCCATGCCTGATCCTATGTCGCAGAGGCCGTCAGGGTCTCAGAAGCGCCCACTATCCCAAATTGTTGACACAGATATCGACACGGATTCTGACTCCAGTGTCGATGGCGATGATGCAAAGTTGCAGCCTAAAATGGCTAAAGCCATCCGTTATATGATTATAGCAATGAAGGATGTATTGCACATATCAGAGGGAAACCCTGTCCCTGACAAAAGGGATTATATGTATGGGGGAAAAAGGCAAGAGGTGACCTTTCCCCCTTCACATGAGCTAAATGAGTTATGTGAAAAGGCTTGGGAATCTCCAGATAGGAAACTGCAGATTTCCAGACGGATGCTTATGGCGTATCCTTTCCCGCCAACGGACAGGTTACGCTGGGAATCCTCCCCTAGGGTGGACAAAGCTCTAACACGCTTATCCAAGTGGGTAGCCCTGCCGTCACAGGATACGGCCACCCTAAAAGATGCTGCAGATAGAAAACAAGAGGGTACCCTGAAGTCCATTTATACACATTCAGGTACCTTACTAAGGCCGGCAATTGCGTCGGCCTGTGTGTGTAGTGCTGTAGCAGCATGGACGGATACCTTATCTGAGGAACTTGATACCTTGGATAAGGATACTATATTAATGACCCTGGGGCATATAAAAGACGCTGTCCTATATATGAGAGATGCCCAAAGAGACATTAGCCTTCTGGGCTCTAGAATAAATGCTATGTCGATTTCTGCCAGAAGGGTCCTGTGGACTCGGCAATGGACAGGCGATACCGACTCAAAAAGGCACATGGAGGTTTTACCTTACAAGGGTAAGGAATTGTTTGGGGACGGTCTCTCAGACCTGGTCTCCACAGCTACGGCTGGAAAGTCGAATTTTTTACCATATATTCCCTCACAACCTAAGACAGCACCGTATTACCAAATGCAGTCCTTTCGATCACAAAGAGGCAAGAAAGTCCGAGGTGCGTCCTTTCTTGCCAGAGGAAGGGGTAGAGGAAAGAAGCTGCACAACACAGCTAGTTCCCAGGAACAGAAGTCCTCCCCGGCTTCCACTAAATCCACCGCATGATGCTGGGCTCCACAGGCCATGCCAGGGGGGGGGGGGGGGGGGCGTCTTCGAAATTTCAGCCACAAGTGGGTTCACTCACAGGTGGATCCCTGGGCTATAGAGATTGTGTCTCAGGGATACAAGCTGGAATTCGAAGTGATGCCCCCTCACCGTTACCTAAAATCGTCCCTGCCGGCTTCCCCCATAGAGAGGGAAATAGTGCTAGCAGCAATTCACAAATTATATCTCCAGCAGGTGGTGGTGAAGGTTCCCCTCCTTCAACAGGGAAAGGGTTGCTATTCGACATTGTTTGTGGTACCGAAACCGGGCGGTTCGGTCAGACCCATATTGAATTTAAAATCCCTGAACATATACCTGAAAAGGTTCAAGTTCAAGATGGAATCGCTCACAGCGGTCATCGCAAGCCTGGAGGAGGGGGGTTTTATGGTGTCTCTGGACATAAAGGATGCTTACCTTCATGTCCCCATGTATCCACCTCATCAAGAGTACCTCAGATTTGTGGTACAGGATTGTCATTACCAATTCCAGACGTTGCCGTTTGGTCTGTCCACGGCACCGAGAGTATTTACCAAGGTGATGGCAGAGATGACGGTGCTCCTGCGAAAGCAGGGAGTCACAATTATCCCATACTTGGACGATCTCCTCATAAAGGCGAGGTCCAGAGAGCAGTTTCTGATCAGTGTGGCACGCTCTCGGGAAGTGTTACAACAGCACGGCTGGATTCTGAATATTCCAAAGTCGCAGCTGATTCCTACGATGCGTCTGCCCTTCCTGGGCATGATTCTGGACACAGACCAGAAGAAGGTTTTTCTCCCGACGGAGAAGGCTCAGGAACTCATGACACTGGTCAGAGACCTCTTAAAGCCAAAACAGGTGTCGGTGCATCACTGCACTCGAGTCCTGGGAAAGATGGTGGCGTCATACGAGGCCATTCCCTTCGGCAGGTTCCATGCGAGGACCTTTCAATGGGATCTGTTGGACAAGTGGTCCGGATCGCATCTACAGATGCATCGGCTGAGCACCCTATTCCCCAGGGCCAGGGTGTCTCTTCTATGGTGGCTGCAGAGTGCTCACCTTCTCGAGCGCCGCAGGTTCGGCATTCAGGACTGGGTCCTGGTGACCACGAATGCAAGCCTCCGAGGGTGGGGGGCAGTCACTCAGGGAAGAAATTTCCAAGGGCTGTGGTCAAGTCAGGAGACTTGCCTTCACATCAATATCCTGGAGCTAAGGGCCATATACAACGCCCTAAGACAAGCAGAGGTCCTGCTTTGCAACAAGTCGGTGCTGATTCAATCAGACAACATCACCGCAGTGGCTCATGTAAACCGCCAAGGCGGCACAAGGAGCAGGGTGGCGATGGCGGAAGCCACCAGAATTCTTCGATGGGCGGAGAATCACGTACGAGCACTGTCAGCAGTGTTCATTCCGGGAGTGGACAACTGGGAAGCAGACTTCCTCAGCAGGCACGACCTCCACCCGGGAGAGTGGGGACTTCATCAAGAAGTCTTCGCGCAGATTGCAGGTCGGTGGGAACTGCCACAGGTGGACATGATGGCATCCCGCCTCAACAAAAAGCTACAGAGGTATTGCGCCAGGTCAAGAGACCCTCAGGCGATAGCTGTAGACGCACTGGTGACACCGTGGGTGTTCCAGTCAGTTATGTGTTTTCTCCTCTTCCTCTCATACCCAAGGTGCTGAGGATCATAAGAAAAAGAGGAGTGAGAACAATACTCGTTCCGGATTGGCCAAGAAGGTCTTGGTATCCAGAGCTGCAAGAAATGCTCACAGAGGACCCATGGCCTCTGCCTCTAGGGCAGGATCTGTTGCAGCAGGGGCCCTGTCTGTTCCAAGACTTACCGCAGCTGCGTTTGACGGCATGGCGGTTGAACGCCGGATCCTAGCAGAAAAAGGGATCCCGGATAAGGTTATCCCTATGTTGATAAAAGCTAGGAAGGACGTGACGGCTAAACATTAACACCGTATATGGCGGAAATATGTTGCTTGGTGTGAGGCCAGGAATGCTCCTACAGAGGAATTCCAACTGGGCCGTTTCCTTCACTTCCTACAGGCAGAAGTGACCTTGGGCCTAAAATTTGGGTCCATTAAGGTCCAGATTTCGGCCCTATCCATTTTATTTCAAAAAGAACTGGATTCTTCTCCTGAAGTTCAGACTTTTGTAAAGGGAGTGCTGCATATTCAGCCCCCGTTTCTGCCTCCAGTGGCACCTTGGGATCTCAACGTGGTGTTGAGTTTCCTGAAATCACACTGGTTTGAGCCACTTAAAACCGTGGAGTTAAAATATCTCACGTGGAAGGTGGTCATGCTGTTAGCCTTGGCTTCAGCTAGGCGTGTGTCAGCTAGGCGTGTGTCAGAATTGGTTTTCCATATGGACAGGGCAGAATTGCGGACTCGTCCGCAATTTCTGCCAAAAGTGGTGTCATCTTTCCATATGAACCAACCTATTGTGGTGCCGGTGGCTACTCGTGACTTGGAGGATTCCGAGTTACTGGATGTAGTCAGGGCTTTGAAGGTTTATGTAGCCAGAACGGCTAGAGTCAGGAAAACTGAGTCGCTGTTTATCCTGTATGTATCCAACAAGCTGGGTGCTCCTGCTTCAAAGCAAACTATTGCTCGCTGGATCTGTAACACGATTCTGCGGCGGGATTGCCGCTACCAAAATCAGTGAAAGCCCATTCCACAATGAAGGTGGGCTCTTCTTGGGCGGCTGCCCGAGGGGTCTCGGCATTACAGCTTTGCCGAGCAGCTACTTGGTCGGGTTCAAACACTTTTGCAAAGTTCTACAAGTTTGATACCCTGGCTGAGGAGGACCTTGTGTTTGCTCAGTCGGTGCTGCAGAGTCATCTGCACTCTCCCGTCCGTTTGGGAGCTTTGGTATAATCCCCATGGTCCTTACGGAGTCCCCAGCATCCACTAGAACGTTAGAGAAAATAAGATTTTACTTACCTGTAAATCTATTTCTCGTAGTCTGTAGTGGATGCTGGGCGCCCGTCCCAAGTGCGAACTTCTTATGCAATACTTGTATATAGTTATTGCTTCAATAAGGGTTTTGTTATGGTTGCATGAGGGTTATCTGATGCTCTGTTGTTGTTCATGCTGTTAACTGGGTATGTTTATCACGAGTTATACGGTGTGATTGGTGTGGCTGGTATGAGTCTTACCCTGGATTCCAAAATCCTTTCCTTGTACTGTCAGCTCTTCCTGGCACAGTTTCCTTAACTGAGGTCTGGAGGAGGGACATAGAGAGAGGAGCCAGTGCACACCAGTATCCTAATTCTTTCTTAAAGTGCCCTGTCTCCTGCAGAGCCCGTCTATTCCCCATGGTCCTTACGGAGTCCCCAGTATCCACTACGGACTACGAGAAATAGATTTACCGGTAAGTAAAATCTTATTTTCCGCTTCTTCCTCGGTTGCTAAAGCGGATCAAACGAGAGTCCACGACCGTCATACTAGTGGCATTTCATTGGCCACGGAGAGTGTGGTTCTCGGATCTCCATGGTCTACTTGCAGATGATCCCTGGCTGATTCCGCTACGTCCAGACCTACTACAGCAGGGGTCGTTCCTTTACTCCGATTTAGCGCGGCTGCATTTTACGGGGTGGCTGTTGAGACCACTCTCAAGACGACAGGGCATTCCGCAGTTGGTTATACCAACCATGTTACGTGCTAGGAAGCCAGTTTCAGCAGCTCATTATTACAGGATTTGGCAAGCTTATATAGGTTGTTGTGAAGCTAGGATGTTTCCGACATCTTCTTTCAAGTTATCCCATCTTTTGCTCTTTTTACAGACGGGGTTAGATGGAGGACCATGTTTAGCGACACTAACGATGCAGGTCTCTGTCTTGTCAGTTTTCTTTCAAAGGAGTTTGGCTCTTTTGCCAATAGTTCATAATTTCCTGCAAGGTGTTCAACCTCCATTCATTCCACCTACAGCTCCATGGGACTTGAATCTAGTTTTGCATGTTTTTGCAGTCAAGTTTTGAACCCTTGCAACACGTGGATGTTAAGTTTATAACTAGGAAAAATGTGTTTCTCCTAACCTTAGCTTCGGCAAGGCATGTTGCACAATTAGGTGCCTTGTCATGCAAGCCACCGTATCTGGTATTTCATACTGACAGAGCGGAACTTTGGACAAATCCCACTTTTCTACCACAGGTAGTATCTTCTCTCACATCAGTCAACCAATCACAGTTCCTGTTTTTCAGAAGATTCAGGTACTCCGGCTACTTTGGACGTGGTACGCACACTCCGCGTTTATGTAGCCCGAACATCAACAGTACGTATAACGGATACTTTTGTTCTCTATTATGCAGTCAAGATAGGTTGGCCAGCTTCCAAACAGACCTTGGCCAGATAGATTAACCTGACCATTCGTCCGGTGTACTTTCATGCTAGTCTAACACCGACTGCATCTGTTTCAGCACATTCCATGCGTTCTGTGGGAACGTCGTGGGCAGCAGGTTGTGGAGCTTCTATGACGCAACCTTGCCGTGCAGTTACATGGCCATCAGTGCAGACGTTTGTGCGCTTTTACAAGTTTGATAATTCTGCGGCATCAGCTTCTAGCTTTGACCATCTAGTGTTACAGGTGAAAGACAGCTCTCCCGCCCAAGGGGGAAACTTTGGTACGTCCCAAGAGTACTCCAGTGACCCCTAATGGATGAAAAAAATAAGATTTTGGTACTTAACAGATAAATCCTTTTCTTTACATCCACAGGGGGCACTGGACACCCACCCAGAGCAGTTTCTCCTGGCTGGTGGTAAGTTCAATAGTTCTTATGGTAACACATTTTCACCGACTTGATCAAATGCTAAGGTGATTGTTATCTATTGTCGTGTCAACTTTCTAGTTGTCTGTTATGTTATGTGTCCACTTTCTAGTTGTCCGTTATGTTATATGTAATTCTCCATTGTTCATCCTCTCTTTCACTCCTATTTGGATCAGCAAAAAAACACTAAGGCATCTTGGGAGTATGGAAGGGGAAGGAATGTTACACATTCAAATTTTTAAATGTGCCTATCCCTGCTATCGCACCGTCCATATCCCAAGAGTACTCAAGTGCCCCCTGTGGATTCAAAGAAAAGGATTTATCTGGTAAGTACATGACTGTGGAGGTGAGGGGATCTGGGCGTATTTACAGTTATATTGATGTCTCCCCATTTCACAGAGTTGTGAAGAAGACATCTGGTGAGCATGAGACACCCAGCAGCCATCCTCGTGTGTCAGGAGGACTGAGCAGGTCTCAGAGCCCCATCACGGTGCCTCCACCTCACTCACTGATACATGAGAGACACAGTGACCAGAAGTTCTAGGAACTCACCAACAAGATTATTCATCTGCTGACTGGAGAGGTGACTGCTGGGAATGGGACATTATACGGTAACACCAGGGGATGTGTCTGGGCGATGACTGGAGAGTTGATTGCTGGGAATGGGACATTATACAGTAACACCAGGGGATGTGTCTGGGTGATGACTGGGGAGGTGACTGCTGGGAATGGGGCATTATACAGTAACACCAGGGAATGTATCTGTGTGATGACTGAAGAGGTGACTGCTGGTAATGAGACATTATACAGTAACACCAGTGGACGTGCCTGGGTGATGACTGGAGAGTTGACTGCCGGGAATGGGACATTACACAGTAACACCAGGGGATGTCTGGGTGATGACTGGAGAGGTGACTGCTGGGAATGTAAAATTATACAGTAACACCAGGGGACGTGTCTGGGTGATGACTGGAGAGGCGATTGCTGGGAATGAGACATTATACAGTAACACCAGGGGATGTGTCTGGGTGATGACTGGAGAGTTGACTGCCGGGAATGGGACATTACACAGTAACACCAGGGGACGTGTCTGGGTGATGACTGGAGAGGTGATTGCTGGGAATGGGACATTATACAGTAACACCAGGGGATGTGTCTGTGTGATGACTGGAGAGGTGACTGCTGGGAATGAGACATTATACAGTAACACCAGGGGACGTGTCTGGGTGATGACTGGAGAGTTGACTGCCGGGAATGGAACATTATACAGTAACACCAGGGGTCATGTCTGGGTGATGACTGCAGGGAATGGGATATTATACAGTAACACCAGGGGATGTGTCTGGGTGAGGACTGGAGAGGTGACTGCTGTGAATGGAACATTATACAGTAACACCAGGGGATGTGTCTGGGTGATGACTGGAGAGGTGGCTGCTTGGAATGGGGCATTAATACAGTAACACCAGCGGATGTGTCTGGGTGATAGCTTTAAAGGTAACTGCTGGGAATGGGACATTATACAGTAACACCAGGGGATGTCTGGGTGATGACTGGAGAGGTGACTGCTGGGAATGGGACATTATACAGTAACACCAGGGGACGTGTCTGGGTGATGACTGGTGAGGTGACTGCCGGCAATGGGACATTATACAGTAACACCAGGGGACGTGTCCGGGTAATAACTGGAGAGGTGACTGCTGGGAATGGGACATTATACAGTGACACTGGGGTATGTGTCTGGGTGATGATTGAAGAGGTCACTGCTAGGAATGGGGCATTATACAGTAACACCAGGGGATGTGTCTGTGTGATGACTGGAGAGGTGACTGCTGGGAATGAGACATTATACAGTACCACCAGGGGACGTGTCTGGGTGATGACTGGAGAGTTGACTGCCGGGAATGGGACATTACACAGTAACACCAGGGGATGTCTGGGTGATGACTGGAGAGGTGACTGCTGGGAATGGGACATTATACAGTAACACTAGGGGACGTGTCTGGGTGATGTCTGGAGAGGTGACTGCCGGCAATGGGACATTATACATTAACACCAGGGGACGTGTCCGGGTAATGACTGGAGAGGTGTCTGCTGGGAATGGGGCATTATACAGGGACACTGGGGTATGTGTCTGGGTGATGACTGGAGAGGTGACTGCTGGGAATGGTTCATTATACAGTAACACCAGGGGATGTGTCTGGGTGATGACTGGAGAGGTGACTGCTGTGAATGGAACATTATACAGTAACACCAGGGGATGTGTCTGGGTGATGACTGGACAGTTGACTGCCGGGAATGGGACATTACACAGTAACACCAGGGGATGTCTGGGTGATGACTGGAGAGGTGACTGCTGGGAATGGGACATTATACAGTAACACCAGGGGACGTGTCTGGGTGATGACTGGTGAGGTGACTGCCGGCAATGGGACATTATACAGTAACACCATGGGACGTGTCCGGGTAATAACTGGAGAGGTGACTGCTGGGAATGGGGCATTATACAGTGACACTGGGGTATGTGTCTGGGTGATGACTGGAGAGGTTACTGCTGGGAATGGAACATTATACAGTAACACCAGGGGATGTGTCTGTGTGATGACTGGAGAGGTGACTGCTGGGAATGGGACATTATACAGTAACACCAGGGGTCATGTCTGGGTGATGACTGCAGGGAATGGGCTATTATACAGTAACACCAGGGGATGTGTCTGGGTGAGGACTGGAGAGGTGGCTGCTGGGATTGGGGCATTATACAGTAACACCAGTGGTCATGTCTGGGTGATGACTGCAGGGAATGGGCTATTATACAGTAACACCAGGGGATGTGTCTGGGTGAGGACTGGAGAGGTGACTGCTGGGAATGGGACATTATACAGTAACACCAGGGGATGTGTCTGGGTGATGACTGGTGAGGTGACTGCCGGCAATGGGACATTATACAGTAACACCAGGGGACGTGTCCGGGTAATAACTGGAGAGGTGACTGCTGGGAATGGGACATTATACAGTGACACTGGGGTATGTGTCTGGGTGATGATTGAAGAGGTCACTGCTAGGAATGGGGCATTATACAGTAACACCAGGGGATGTGTCTGTGTGATGACTGGAGAGGTGACTGCTGGGAATGAGACATTATACAGTACCACCAGGGGACGTGTCTGGGTGATGACTGGAGAGTTGACTGCCGGGAATGGGACATTACACAGTAACACCAGGGGATGTCTGGGTGATGACTGGAGAGGTGACTGCTGGGAATGGGACATTATACAGTAACACTAGGGGACGTGTCTGGGTGATGTCTGGAGAGGTGACTGCCGGCAATGGGACATTATACATTAACACCAGGGGACGTGTCCGGGTAATGACTGGAGAGGTGTCTGCTGGGAATGGGGCATTATACAGGGACACTGGGGTATGTGTCTGGGTGATGACTGGAGAGGTGACTGCTGGGAATGGTTCATTATACAGTAACACCAGGGGATGTGTCTGGGTGATGACTGGAGAGGTGACTGCTGTGAATGGAACATTATACAGTAACACCAGGGGATGTGTCTGGGTGATGACTGGACAGTTGACTGCCGGGAATGGGACATTACACAGTAACACCAGGGGATGTCTGGGTGATGACTGGAGAGGTGACTGCTGGGAATGGGACATTATACAGTAACACCAGGGGACGTGTCTGGGTGATGACTGGTGAGGTGACTGCCGGCAATGGGACATTATACAGTAACACCATGGGACGTGTCCGGGTAATAACTGGAGAGGTGACTGCTGGGAATGGGGCATTATACAGTGACACTGGGGTATGTGTCTGGGTGATGACTGGAGAGGTTACTGCTGGGAATGGAACATTATACAGTAACACCAGGGGATGTGTCTGTGTGATGACTGGAGAGGTGACTGCTGGGAATGGGACATTATACAGTAACACCAGGGGTCATGTCTGGGTGATGACTGCAGGGAATGGGCTATTATACAGTAACACCAGGGGATGTGTCTGGGTGAGGACTGGAGAGGTGGCTGCTGGGATTGGGGCATTATACAGTAACACCAGTGGTCATGTCTGGGTGATGACTGCAGGGAATGGGCTATTATACAGTAACACCAGGGGATGTGTCTGGGTGAGGACTGGAGAGGTGACTGCTGGGAATGGGACATTATACAGTAACACCAGGGGATGTGTCTGGGTGAGGACTGGAGAGGTGGCTGCTGGGATTGGGGCATTATACAGTAACACCAGGGGATGTGTCTGGGAGATGACTGGAGAGGTGACTGCTGGGAATGGCACATTATACAGTAATAACGGGGGACATGTCTGGGTGATGACTGGAGTGGTGACTGCTGCGAATGGGACATTATACAGTAACACCAGGGGATGTGTCTGGGTGATGACAGGAGAGGTGACTGCTGGGAATGGGACATTATACAGTAACACCAGGGTTCGTGTCTGGGTGATGACTGGAGAGGTGGCTGCTTGGAATGGGGCATTAATACAGTAACACCAGGGGACATGGCTGGCTGATGACTGTAGACGTGACTGCTGGGAATGGGACATTATTCAGTAACACCAGGGGATGCATCTGGGTGATGACTGGAGAGGTGGCTGCCGGGAATGGGACATTATACAGTAACACCAGGGGACGTGTCCGGGTAATGACTGGAGAGGTGACTGCTGGGAATGGGGCATTATACAGGGACACTGGGGTATGTGTCTGGGTGATGACTGGAGAGGTGACTGCTGTGAATGGAACATTATACAGTAACACCAGGGGATGTGTCTGGGTGATGACTGGAGAGTTGACTGCCGGGAATGGGACATTATACAGTAACACCAGGGGATGTCTGGGTGATGACTGGAGAGGTGACTGCTGGGAATGGAACGTTATACAGTAACACCAGGGGACGTGTCTGGGTGATGACTGGTGAGGTGACTGCCGGCAATGGGACATTATACAGTAACACCAGGGGACGTGTCCGGGTAATAACTGGAGAGGTGACTGCTGGGAATGGGGCATTATACAGTAACACCAGGGGATGTGTCTGTGTGATGACTGGAGAGGTGACTGCTGGGAATGGGACATTATACAGTACCACCAGGGGTCGTGTCTAGGTGATGACTGGAGAGGTGACTGCTGGGAATGGGACATTATACAGTAACAACAGGGGTCGTGTCTGGGTGATGACTGGAGAGGTAACTGCTGGGAATGGGACATTATACAGTAACACCAGGGTTCGTGTCTGGGTGATGTCTGGAGAGGTGGCTGCTTGGAATGGGGCATTAATACAGTAACACCAGCGGATGTGTCTGGCTGATGGCTTTAAAGGTAACTGCTGGGAATGGTGCATTAATACAGTAACACCAGGGGACATGGCTGGCTGATGACTGGAGAGGTGACTGCTGGGAATGGGACATTATTCAGTAACACCAGGGGATGCGTCTGGGTGATGACTGGAGAGGTGGCTGCCGGGAATGGGACATTATACAGTAACACCGGGGGATGTGTCTGGGTGATGACTGGAGAGGTGACTGCTGGGAATGGGGCATTATACAGTAACACCAGGGGATGTGTCTGGGTGATGACTGGAGAGGTGACTGCTGGGAATGGTTCATTATACAGTAACACCAGGGGATGTGTCTGGGTGATGACTGGAGAGGTGACTGCTGGGAATGGGGCATTATACAGTAACACCAGGGGACGTGTCTGGGTGATGACTGGAGAGGTGACTGCTGGGAATGGGGCATTATACAGTAACAATGGGGGATGTGTCTGGGTGATGACTGTATCACTGTGTGTGTTGGGTGTCTATAAGGTGTCAGGATGTCACTGTCTATGTCTCCATGCAGGAGGGGGAGTATATAGAGGAACACAGGGGTCTGTACAAGAACGTCATGATGGAGAATCACCGGCCCCTCACATCACTGGGTAAGAGGAGACTGTCATGTATTGTACAGGGGAGAGCAGGTATGGGGGCCCCTATATGCCCACATCACCTGATAATCACATATATACACTGTACTCAGTCACTGTGTGTCTCCTACAGATGGGCCCAGTAACAGAGATACCCCAGAAAGATGTCCCTGTCCTCTGTATTCCCAGAACTGTACAGAGGAGAATCACAGGACCCCACAGGAGGATCAGGTAGGTGGGATTTAGGGTCTCCCCAATATACCAAAGTGACTGTCACTATATGATCTGTAGAGAAGCTGTGTGTATTATACACTGATATTATACTGTTTCACCTCAGTTTAATCTGACTGTATTGAAATATCATTATAGTGTTTTTTTTTTTTTTTTTAGGTAGAACGTCTGTCTAATATTAAAACAGAAGATATAGAAGGAGAAGAAGAGACGTATGTGACTGATATAAAGGCAGAAGATACAGAGGGAGAAGAAGAGATGTATGTGACTGATATAAAGGCAGAAGATATAGAGGGAGAAGAGACGTATGTGAGTGATATAAAGGCAGAAGATATAGAGGGAGAAGAGACGTATGTGAGTGATATAAAGGCAGAAGATATAGAGGGAGGAGAAGAGATGTATGTGACTGATATACAGGCAGAAAATAAAGAGGGAGAAGAAGAGACGTATGTGACTGATATAAAGGCAGAAGATATAGAGGGAGAAGAAGAGACGTATGTGACTGGTATAAAGGCAGAAGATACAGAGGGAGAAGAAGAGACGTATGTGACTGATATAAAGGCAGAAGATATAGAGGGAGAAGAAGAGACGTATGTGACTGATATGAAGGCAGAAGATACAGAGGGAGAAGAAGAGACGTATGTGAGGGGCGATCAGCAGTGTAAGGAGGAGGAGATCCCTACAGATATCAGCACAGGTGAGTAATAAACACTTATTACAGAACAGAGTCACATAGTGACATATTCTCCTTGCTCAGTCACTACAGCAATCTCTTATACTACAGCCTCTGTTAGTACAAACTAATAAGGAATATGTATTTTCCCCGTTGGGGAGTCAGGAGACATCAGCCCCTATTATACTCCTGCTCTTCTCCTTACATCATGTCACTGTGTGTTTTACCAGCCCAGACGTCTGACCAGTCCCAACTCCACACTCTAAGGGCAACAGTATCTTAGACGAGTCAGTCATGCTTTGCCTGAACACCCAAACATTCTAGAAAGGTATTATGAAACGTAACAGTGGGAAGAATGTCAGGCCATATACTATATAGCAATTAAATAGCAAAGGAAATAAAGCAAAAAATATACTGTATGCTTTATACCCATAATAAGAACAAATAAATCTGGCCCAAAAATAGATCCATGCCCAGTAACTTAGTCCCAGTTGGCACATGTTACAGTAGGAAACAAACTCTGAGTGTCTGTAACAGTCTTACTCCTTTAGCATATTACTTCGAGACGGAAGACAACTCCTCCGGGATTGGTTTAGGTAAAGTGTCATGAAAGACTGTCTACAGGAATATCCCACTTTTTCAGAATAGCAGGGCCATCCTCGGGTGAAGGTATCACTGTGAAGGCGCCATTTCGCATCACAATAATCTTAGTAGGAAAGCCTCATTTGTATTGCACATTTCCTTGGGTGGAATAGACGCCTTTTGGCCAGCGTCACATGAGAAATATCCAGAAATAGCTGCAGATTATCCAGGCACTCAGCTGTGGATGAAGAAGACAAAACGACTTGTAGAATGCATTCTTTAATATGAAAAAAGTTGACCCTGAGCAGAGTGTCCCTCGGTGCTTGGATAGGGGCCTGTTTGGACTTTGGGAGTCTATGGATCCTATCAATAAGAAGGTCCATGGCAGAAGCCTTTGGTGGAAGGTTCTGAAAAGAGGACCATGGCATAATCATAAAGCTCAGCATTTGTAACAGAATTCGGAATGCCCATTATTCTGATATTATTTCTCTGAGACCTGTCTTCTAAATCAATGACTTTATCACAAATAGAGACCGGGTCTTCCTGAAGGGTGTCATGAGCTGAAATCAGATCTTTGTGAGACGCAACAATCTCTTTCATCTTAGTCTGTACGAGTGCCAATCTCACTGATACTGGACCTCAAAGCTTGAATATTAGAGTTAAGTTGTGAGGTTATTTCAGTCCTTAAGTGTAGATAACATAGAATGTATAGAGCGTAGAGTAATAGGATCATCTAGGATGTCTTAAGATGTCTTCAGCCATTACAGCTGGGCTGTGCGCCTGACAAGAAGAAGCAGATGATGTTGTAGCGGTCTCAGATGGACCACCTGAATTTGAGATACCAAAGAGGGGTGGTATTCATGTGACCGCCGGTCAGCTGACCGACAGTCACATAACCTCCTCCACGAGCCCGACGGCTCACTTTCCCGATGGTCGGCATATCTACCAACAGGGACTATTTCCACTCGTGGGTGTACACGACAACCAGAGAGTGGAAATAGAACCTGTGGCGACCGCAGCTTGGCGAGCGCAGCGAGCCCGCAAGGGGCTTGCTACACTCGCCCCTCCCCGCCGGGATCCCGGCGTCGGTATGCTGCCGGGATCCCGGCGTCGCCAGGAGAATGCCGGTCAGCCATACTACACCCCCAAAGAGATGGACAGGTGGGGCCGATTTGGTATCTTTTAACCTTTCTTGGAGGTATGGAAAGCCGGCTACAAAGAGACAGACCTCTCAGAGATAGGAAAATACTAACGATCTATAAATAAAAGGAGCAGTAGTACGCTGTCAGGAGGTTACATCAAGATGACTCTGTTCACAATGACATTCTTGGGGAGACGGGGGGGGGGGGGTTTGAGACAAAATTTCAAGTAAACCTGATGTAATGCAACTCAAATAACACAGTAATGAGTGAGAAATTCCACTAGAGGTCAGCGTGATCACAGACGTGAAGTACTCAGCACAGCGAGACACAAATGGCAAAATATATTCAGTGGATAAATCCACAAAATAATATACTGTGAGGTTGTAATCAGAGTGTAATGAGCTGTACTCAGACGATACTTGATACTAGGCTCTGCATGTAGACTGAGAGGAAGTAGATTATAGTGGTACCATATAAATAGAAGGTAGTTTCACCTCCAGGCAAATGCTTCAATTTAGTGCAGTGACCCCAATCCAGCAGCCAGGACACTTATTTAGCGGCTTATATCAATTTTACACCTTATTGAAGGCAAAGCATGTGATGGCCGAGTACCAGGATTCAAAATGGCAGCCACCTCACTTTCCAATATCATTGCCGGGCTCGGTGACTGTGGGCAGCCTGTTCTGTCTCCAGCAATAGTGGGAGCTGCGCACCCATGTGAGTGGGAGAGCATTTGCCCCCACCTAAGGAAAAATTGCCTCCAAGTCAGGTGTTTGGAGCGTGCAGGAAAGACTGGGCGCACTTATCCCCAAAATTCAGCCAGTGGCTTCAGCGGCGTCACTAGGCTGCGACAGTGAACAGTGCTCGGAGTGAGCAGAGCGAGCGGCTTTAGGGCAGGAGGAGTGGGGGACTTAATAAATTGGGTCTTGGTTCCAGCAGCGGCTGAGAGCTATTAGGTAGATAAGAAGCCACTTAGTGAGGAGAGCTCCAGAAAGTACGTCTGGATGGACTCAGGCCACGCCGCTCTTATTTATTATTTTATATACTAACAGGGGTGACAGGTGTGGTACATCTCTGCAAAGGCAGATCCAATCTCTTTCTCATCAGACTCTGCTGTCTTCCCTGCACTCTCACTCAGATGTTCATTGCTGTCAGTAGCACACGTATGAGAAGCAGAAGTATGGCGGCAGCTGTATAGATTCTGATATGTAATTCTCTGTATCATACCGTACACACATCTTCCTTATTACTATTGAGGGTATAGATGTAAGACACTGATGATGAGGGTGTAACAGTGGATTATAACCTAGCAGATGATGATGATTACAGGATATCATATGGTGTATTGCATGTAAAGTACCTTGTTCCACACCTACTCTGCTGTAGCAATATACCTTATATAAGGGTGAGTAACACATGTACAGGCTTACCAGCGTATAAGCACACACATAAGGGAATTCTACCTTACCAATGCTTCCAGGAGTAACGTTAGGAGACATTTCTCTGATCCATCAGCTCATACGACTGATGTTATTGTTCAGCTAGAATCTCCAACTCATACGATATGTTCCCCATCCATTGTTTTACATTGGTGCTGACATAGGACTTGGCGAGTGACTACATCTCCATTTATACTTCATGGTTAGTTACCAGTACAAGAGAGAGATATATCTAAGTCTTATTATAATATTACATTTGTTATTGTGAGTGTTCTCAGGAGGGTGGACACAATGATAGTCTGAGACACAATATTATAAAGCCTTCATTAAAAGTTATGTTTTATTATATACACACATTTACAATTAAGTGTCCCAGAGAGTCGTCTTCTCCGCTTGTTTACAAGATTAATATTGTTACAGAAAATGTCACATTTCCATAATGTATTTTATTTCCAGCAGATGGACACACAAGCAGGAATATCACAGAAGGACATCTAATGTTATCCCCGATTGTGACATAAAAGATAATGACAGTAGACAGGATTCTCCAGGAGCTAACCCCATTACCCCAATTATACATCCAGCTCTATCAGCTGAGCCCTCTGATCCTGGGAAATATTCTCCTGATCACTCTGATATTGGTGCATCTGTTACAGCTCTGACAGTAGATACAGTGTTTCCCTGTTCTGTAGATGCCAAATGTTTTACACAGAACACAAAGCTTATCACCCATCAGGCAGCTAAGGCAGGTGAGAGGCCATTTCCATGTTCTGAGTGTGGGAAATGTTTTACATTGAAAGCAAATCTTGTTACACATCAGAGAAGTCACACAGGTGAGAGGCCATTTTCTTGCTCTGAGTGTGGGAAATGTTTTACACAGAAATCATATTTTATTACACATCAGAGAAGTCACACAGGTGAGAAGCCATTTTCTTGCTCTGAGTGCGGGAAATGTTTTATCCAGAAATCATATCTTATTACACATCAGAGAAGTCACACAGGTGAGAAGCCATTTTCTTGCTCTGAGTGCGGGAAATGTTTTATCCAGAAATCACAACTTGTTACACATCAGCGAAGTCACACAGGTGAGAATCCATTTCCATGTTCTGAGTGTGGGAAATGTTTTGCATGCAAATCAGTTCTTGTTATACACCAGAGATGTCACACAGGTGTGAAGCCATTTTCTTGCTCTGAGTGTGGGAAATATTTTGCACAGAAATCACAACTTGTTACACATCAGCGAAGTCACACAGGTGAGAAGCCATTTCCATGTTCAGAGTGTGGGAAATGTTTTGAACGGAAATCACAACTTGTTGCACATCAGCAAAGTCACAGAGGTGAGAATCCATTTCCTTGCTCTGAGTGCGGGAAATGTTTTACCTCGAAAACACAACTTGTTATACATCAGCGAAGTCACACAGGTGAGAAGCCATTTCCATGTTCTGAGTGTGGAAAATGTTTTGCACGCAAATCAGATCTTGTTAGACATAACAAAAGTCACACAGGTGAGAAGCCGTTTTCTTGCTCTGAGTGCGGGAAATGTTTTATCCGGAAATCACATCTTGTTATACATCAGCGAAGTCACACAGGTGAGAGGCCATTTCCATGTTCTGAGAAATAAATCAGCTCTTGTTGGACACAATAGACATCATTCCGGTGAGGAACCATTTTAATCTTCTGGAGTATACTTATCATGGCCATGCGTTGTTCTTCAGGGTTCTTATCCTATCTCATATGCTTTTTGCAATATACATGTTACCACTGAGTGAAATAATCAGATGTCATGCCCTCATCTACCACTGCTATACAGATGACCTGTCTTTTGCTTCAGATACTGAGAAACCAGTCCCAATCCTATAACTATGCGAAGAACCTCGCTAAAAATGCAAAATTTTATTGTAATGATTATTATTAATAAATTGGTAATGTTTGAATTGTGCACCTGCAACCTTTTTCTTTGTATGAGGAACCGTTTTAGTCTTCTGGAGTATACTACTTGCCATGTAATGTTCTTCGAGGTTCTTATCCTATCTCCTATGCTTTGTGCAATATACATGTTACCACTGGGTGAAATAATCAGATGTCATGCCCTCATCTACCACTGCTATGCAGATGACCTGTCTTTTGCTCCAGATACTGAGAAACCAGTCCCAATCCTAAATGGTTGTCTAGCTGAGCTTCAGGTGTGGGTGATGCCAGTTGGCTGTGATTCAGTCCTGGCGAAACAAGTCCTTATGATAGAAGCTCACCAACAAAGCGCAGGGCTACAGCTCAGCTTTGCAAACCAACCAGACTTCCGCTTGTGGGTTCAGAGTTACAAAATGCTGATCATGTACCGAATCTTGGTGTCCTGGATGGTGGAGTGACACTTGACATCAGGTATTAGCCACAATCAGATCCTCATCTGAGAAACATAGCCAGACTCCTGCACTTCTTTCCCTCAGAATATCTACCTACAGTCATACATGCACTTGTATCATCACGCATAGACTGCTGCAATGTCCTCTACCTGGGTCACCCAGCAGAAGAATTGCACCGATTGTAGATTGTACAGAATGCAGCAGCCAGGCTGTTACCTAACTAGCCCGTTCCTGCCACATAACACCCATTCTCTGCTCCCTTCACCGGCTGCCTGTAAGATGGTGACTCTGGGCCTAATTCAGGTTGGGTTGCAGTGTGCGATCCAAATGGAAGTATTGAGAAAAAGTTGCGGGCGCATCCACTGCGCCCGTCCTGCGCATGTGTCTGCATTCTCTGCGGGGGGGGCGCAGAAAATGCGATTGCTCCGTGTTAATCAGGCAGAGATGGTCATGGTGTGGGGGGCAATGCTCCGTTTCCAGGGAGAAAATAGAGCATTGCAAGTGCGGTGTGGAGCGAACGGGATGCGGACAAACGGGGGACAAGCTAAGCTGTGAAGATGAAACAGAAATTGTGAAGCAATCGCAATTTCTCTTACGTCCTAGAGGATGCTGGGGTCCATTTCAGTATCATGGGGTATAGATGGTTCCGCAGGAGCCTTCGGCACTTTAAGAATTTTTAGCAGTGTGAAATGGCTCCTCCCTCTATGCCCCTCGTCCAGACCTCAGTTTAGAAAATGTGCCCGGTAGACTGGATGCACACCAGTGGAGCTCTACAGAGCTTTGCTGGAAAAATACTTTGTTAGGTTTATTATTGTACAGGGAAGCTGCTGGCAACAGCTTCCCTGCTTCGTGGGACTTAGGGGAGGAAGTAGGAACCAACTTCTCATTTAGTTCAATGGTTCTGCTTCCGCTGACAGGACACCATTAGCTCCTGAAGGGTACTGAACACAGCCCAAGCCTGGCTGCTGCTCACTCCCACAGCACTGCCGCCACCCCCTTACAGAGCCAGAAGTCAGAAGGCTGGTGAGTATTTACCGGAGACCTGCAGAGAGGGGTCCTCCGGTCATCATGGCGGCATAAAGGTACCAGCGCAGCATGGGACGCTGCGCACAAACATGTCTCAGCACAGGGTGCAGAGCGCGCAGGGTGGCGCGCTCTGGGGAACATGGTAAAATCCTTACTCTCACTGGCATAACAGTACATACATGTGTGCCACTGATGTACATACCCCTGCCCGTATAAATATTGTATTACTGAGGTAGAATCGCGCCATTACAGGGGGCGGGGCTTCTCCTCAGACTTGCCAGTAACACTCATTGGGCGCCATTTTCTCCTGCAGAGACGCGGGAGTGCTGATCCTGAACGCTGCTTCTCCTCGCACATCGCTGTTACAAGTACCAGGGTGTTATAGAAGGAGAGGGGAGCACATACTGTGTTGAGGTCTGCGGACTTCATATTGGATAAAAGCGCTGTGGTTGTATATTTCTTTTTCATCCACTAGTGGTCACTGGAGTACTCTTAGGGATATGGACGGTGCATTAGCAGGGAAGGCACATTTAAATATTTAAATGTGTAACCCTCCTCTTCCCTCTTCCATACTCCCTAGATCCTCAGTGTTTTTTATGTGCCTCAGGTAAGCACATCATGAGCTTAAGGCTCCATTTTGATTTAACTTTTTTACACGTTCATTTTTTTATTTATTTTACAGACAATTCCTTCCCCACTTACTAAGAAGTGTGGGTCCGGGATTGTACTCCCTCCAGCCGCTGCTGATACGTGGGCGCTTGTAGGAGAAGCACGGCCGTGTCAGCCAGGCAGCATATGATCCTTTCCCACTTAGAGAAGTGAGGTCCGGGATTGAGCGGCCATCTCCTCCACATGAAGACTCCAGAGGCGCTGGATGGAGGAGATTTCAAACAGGAGTTGTTTTCTATCTAAGGGCGCTTACAGTGCCGCTGCCGCCAGGAGAACTGAGTGGCGGAAGCCGCATACGGTAGCTTCCAACAGCTGCCGCAAGGTCAGTGCAGGGGAGGTCAGCTCTTGCTGCTGCCAGCCGTGTGTAGGAGACTGCGCTGCTTTTTCAGAGCACCCACGCTGCTCGCCGCCCAGCTGCTCATATAGATATGCCGGTCGCTGTTACAGGTCGGACACTGTTACACCCGCCGCCTGGCCGCTCATGCCGTCCACTGACGCAGGTGCCCGGCCGCTGAGGCACACCGCCGCTCCCCAGCTCCCGAGAGAGGAGCGTGTTCTATAGCGCCGCTTCCAGCACATAAGCGCTCCCACACGCCGCTCTCAGCACATAGCTGGTGCAGGGAGCGTGGGCTATACAGCAGGTGCAGGGAGCGTGTTCTATAGGGAATAACAGCGCCGCTTCCATAAGCGCTCCCCACTTCCAGCAAGGTGCATGGAGCATGGTACTTCTGGTACATCTTGATATCTTGGCAGCCTATGTTGTAGTGAGACGCACAAAGGTGCAGGGAGCATGGTTCTTATCATAATGTTTAAGCTCCCTAAAATCCCATACAGTAATCTGTGTGTGTGTACATGTGGGGGTATTTATATATATATATATATATATATATATATATATATTATACACACTGCTCAAAAAAATAAAGGGAACACTTAAACAACACAATGTAACTCCAAGTCAATCACACTTCTGTGAAATCAAACTGTCCACTTAGGAAGCAACACTGATTAACAATCAATTTCACATGCTGTTGTGCAAATGGAATAGACAACAGGTGGAAACTATAGGCAATTAGCAAGACACCCCCAATAAAGGAGTTGTTCTGCAGGTGGTGACCACAGACCACTTCTCAGCTCCTATGCTTTCTGGCTGATGTTTTGGTCACGTTTGAAAGCTGGCGGTGCTTTCACTCTAGTGGTAGCATGAGACGGAGTCTACAACCCACACAAGTGGCTCAGGTAGTGCAGCTCATCCAGGATGGCACATCAATGCGAGCTGTGACAAGAAGGTTTGCTGTGTCTTTCAGTGTAGTGTCCAGAGCATGGAGGCGCTACCAGGAGACAGGCCAGTACATCAGAAGATGTGGAGGAGGCCGTAGGAGGGCAAAAACCCAGCAGCAGGACCGCTACCTCCGCCTTTGTGCAAAGAGGAACAGGAGGAGCACTGCCAGAGCCCTGCAAAATGACCTCCAGCAAGCCACAAATCTACATGTATCTACTCAAATGATCAGAAACAGACTCCATGAGGGTGGTATGAGGGCCCTACATCCACAGGTGGGGGTTGTGCTTACAGCCCAACACCGTGCAGGACGTTTGGCATTTGCCAGAGAACACCAAGATTGGCAAATTCACCACTGGCACCCTGTGCTCTTCACAGATGAAAGCAGGTTCTTACTGAGCACATGTGACAGACGTGACAGAGTCTGAAGACGCCAAGGAGAACGTTCTGCTGCCTGCAACATCCTCCAGCATGACCGGTTTGGCAGTGGGTCAGTAATGGTGTGGGGTGGCATTTCTTTGGGGGGCCGCACAGCCCTCCATGTGCTCGCCAGAGGTAGCCTGACTGCCATTAGGTACCGAGTTGAGATCCTCAGACCCCTTGTGAGACCAAATGCTGGTGCGGTTGGCCCTGGGTTCCTCCTAATGCAAGACAATGCTAGACCTCATGTGGCTGGAGTGTGTCAGCAGTTCCTGCAAGATGAAGGCATTGATGCTATGGACTGGCCCGCCCATCCACCAGACCTGAATCCAATTGAGCACATCTGGGACATCATGTCTCGCTCCATCCACCAACACCACGTTGCACCACAGACTGTCCAGGAGTTGGCGGATGCTTTAGTCCAGGTCTGGTAGGAGACCCCTCAGGAGACCATCCGCCACCTCATCAGGAGCATGCCCAGGCATTGTAGGGAGGTCATACAGGCACGTGGAGGCCACACACACTACTGAGCCTCATTTTGACTTGTTTTAAGGACATTACATCAAAGTTGGATCAGCCTGTAGTGTGTTTTTCCACTTTAATTTTGAGTGTGACTCCAAATCCAGACCTCCATGGGTTAATAAATGTGATTTCCATTGATAATTTTTGTGTGATTTTATTATCAGCACATTCAACTGTGTAAAGAACAAAGTATTTAATAAGAATATTTAATTCATTCAGATCTAGGATGTGTTATTTTAGCGTTCCCTTTATTTTTTTGAGCAATGTGTGTGTGTGTGTGTGTGTGTGTGTGTGTGTGTGTGTGTGTGTGTGTGTGTGTGTGTGTGTGTGTAAAAAAATAGTATAGTGCCACTTGTGAGGTGAAAATCTCAGCAAGACTATATAAACGAATAATAGGATTTAAATTTAAAAAAAATTACGATAAGAAAGCTAAAAGCCCACCTAACCTTATCAAAAGGTGTCAGCCAAACCCTAAAAATACAACACTGGTATAGTATTGTTAAAATGTTTAAGAAATGGGGGGATAGAGGTGCCAGCGACAAGTGTGGCTAAAAACAGTGGTTTAATATGTTTTCAAATTGAAATCCAAAAGATATTATAAAAGTCAATTTTAATATATGAGAGTAAAAACAGTTTCAAAAAATTATTTAAAATACACGAAAAATTTACATATAAAAGACTATACGAAAAGTATAAAAGGATAGGAAATCAAACTTAACTTGAAATCAGTGGGTGGTCAGTACAGTTCCAATGCGTTTCGTCTCAACAGACTTCTTCAAGGGGGCCAGTACTGACCACCCACTGTTTTCAAGTTAAGTTTGATTTCCTATCCTTTTATACTTTTCGTTAAGTTCTAACTTGGGAAACCGTGTTTTCTCCTAGCCTTAGCTTTGGCAAGGCGTGTTTCACAATTGGGTGCCTTGTTTTGCAAGCCATCGTTTTAATGTTTCATGAGTTAGAGCGGAATTTCAGACGAATTCCGTTTTTCTACCAAAGGTAGTATCATCTTTTCACTTCAATCAGCCAATCATAATTCCAATATTATCAGGAACTGCAGGAACAGCTACCTGGGCTGTGGTACGCACATTACGCATTTAGGTAGCCCGAACATCAGCAGTACATAAAACGGATACATTGTTCTCTATGATCTAGTCAGGTTGGTTTGGCCAGCTTCCAAACAGACCTTAGCCAGGTGGATTACACTGACCATACGTCAGGCTTACCTTCGTGCTAGGCTACAACTGCCTACATCAGTTTCAGTTCAATCTACAGGTTCTGTAGGAACGTCATGGGCAGCAGGTTGTGAAGCTTCCACAACGCAACTTTGCCATGTGGCTACATGGTCATCAGTGCACACGTTGTGCGCTTTTACAAGTTAATACAATTGTGGCATCAGCTTCTAGCTTTGGCTGTCTAGTGTTACAGGTGCCAAACAGCTCTCCCGCCCACGGGGGAAACTTTGGTATGTCTCAAGAGTACTCCAGTGACCCCTAGTGGATGAAAAAGAAAATAGGATTTTGGTACTTACCAGGTAAATTCTTTTCTTTGAATCCACTGGACGCCCACCCAGAGCAGTTTTTGCACTAGTTTGTGGCAAGGTTAAGAAACCTTATGGTAACATATTATCACCAACTAATTCTAAAGTTATAGTGATTGTTATCTATGGTAGAGACAACTTTCTACTTGTCCGTTATGTTAGGTGTCAACTTTATTGTTGTCCGTTATGTTATAATGTTATATGTAATGCTCCATTGTTCACCTCTCTGTCACGCCTATTCGGCTCAGTAAAAAACACTGAGGATCTTGGGAGTATGGAAGAGGGAAGAGGAGGATTACACATTTAAATATTTAAATGTGCCTTCCCTGCTAATGCACCGTCCATATCCCTAAGAGTACTCCAGTGCCCCCTATGGATTCAAAGAAAAGGATTTACCTAAAATCCTATTATTGTATGCAATACATATAGGGCGCGTGGTGTGGACTGGCAAATCCCTCTGGGTCCCTCTGACAGACATTAGGGTAGATCTGTCCCCAATAGCTCCCCTGTGAGTGAGTGGTGTGACTGTACACGTATGTAACATGTCTAGAGAAAGCTCTTCCCCAGAGGAACCCATTTTGGATGCACAAGAGTGCTCTGAGCCGGTGTGGGTGAGAAAGTTGCAGAGTAATATGTCTAAACTGTCAGAGAAATTCTCTGAGTCTGAACAACAGACAAAGTATTAGAGACAGTCTGTGGAGGATGCACTGTTTGCTGATTCCTCCACGTCATCCACTCGGGTCCCATCCAGTTCCCAGAAAAGGTCTCTGGCCTAAATTATGCAAAGGGACACTGACACGGATTCCGGCACTGAGGTCAACACTGGGGATTTGAGAGGGGTAGACCCCAAACTAGCTAAGAGCATTCAATGTATGATAGTCGCTATAAAAGAGGTGTTAGAATTTACTGACACAACACCTCCACCTGAGGAAAAAGATTATTTTAAATTAAATAAAAAGCAGGTGGTGACTTTTCCTCCATCTAAGGACTTAAATGCATTCTTTGAGGAATCCTGGTCTAACCCGGAAAAGAAGTTTGCTATTCCTAGAAGGTTGCGGGTAGCGTACCCTTTCCCTGAAGAGGACAGGCGTAAGTGGGAGTCACCCCCAATGATAGACACCTCAGTCTCTAGGTTTTCGAAGAAAATCATTTTGCCTGCCCCAGGGTCAGCTCCGTTAAAAGAACCTGCTGACCGCAAGTTAGAGACGACTTTAAAGTCCATATATATTGCTACGGGTACGTTACTCAGGCGCACAATTGCTTCTGCGTGGGTAGGTAACGCAGTGGAAAAATGTGCAGACAACTTGATTGTTAATATTGACACGGTCGATAAAGATGATATGCTTCTAATTCTAGGTCATATCAAAGATTCTGCAGGTTACTTAGTTGAGGCTATGAACGATGTTGGCTTACTGGGCTCAGGAGCCTCTGGTATGGCGATTTCAGCCTGCAGGACACTCTGGATCCGCCAATGGAATCCAAAAGAAATATTGAGGCGCTCCCCTACAATGGTGAGGCCCTTTTTGGGGAAAAGCTGGATGCCATGATATCAACTATATCTGGCAAATCAGCATTTCTGCCGTCGGCAGCTGCACCAGCTAGAAAAGTATATCATTCTCATACTATGCAGTACTTTTGGCCCAACAAGTACAAAAAGGCTAAGGGTACCCCCTTCTTCACAGGAAAAGGGAGAGGAAGAGGTAGAAAACCTGCAACACTATCAGGCTCACAGGAGCAGAAGTCAGCAACTACTTCTGCTAAAGCCACAGCATGACGCTGGGGCTCCCTTGTGGGAGTGCGATCGGGTGGGGGCACGTCTACTGTTTTTCAGCCAGGTCTAGGTTCACTCAGATCTGGATCCTTGGATATTACAGATAGTATCCCAGGGTTACAGGTTGGAATTTCAAGACCTTCCCCATGCCAATTTTTCAAATCAGCCTTACCAGCTTCTGTTCAGGTCAGCACAAATGTGCTGAACGCTATACAGAAATTATGTCAAGACAAAGTAATTTCCTTGGCTCCTGCCAAACAAAAGAACCAAGGCTTTTATTCAAGCCTGTTTGTGGTGGTGCCGAAGCCAGATGGCTCGGTCAGACCGATTTTAAACCTAAAATCTCTGAATCTTTATTTGAAAAGGTTCAAATTCAAGATGGAGTCCCTGAGAGCGGTGATCTCCATCTTGGAAGAAGAGGAATTTCTGGTGTCAGTGGACATCAAGGATGCTTATTTGCATGTCCCCATTTACCCTCCACATCTAACATACCTGAGGTTTGCGGTTCAGGATTGCCACTACCAATTCCAAACATTACCGTTCGGGCTCTCCACGGCTCCTAGAATATTCACCATGGTGATGGCGGAGATGATGGTTCTTCGCAAGCAAGGAGTTAACATAATTCCATACTTGGATGATCTCCTCATAAAAGCGAGATCCAGGAACAAGTTACTCCAGAACATAGGATTATCCCTGACAGTACTTCAACTGCACGGTTGGATCATCAGCTTTCCAAAATCACAATTGGAACCGATGATGAGGTTATCATTTCTGGGAATGATACTGGACACCAAAGTACAGAGAGTATTTCCACTGGTGGAAAAGGCTCAGGAGATCCAGAGCATGGTCAAACAAATTTTGAGACCACGAAGAGTATCGATTCATCAGTGCATTCGCTTTCTGGGGGAAATGGTAACAGCTTACGAGGCGCTATAATATGGGCGATTCCATGCCAGGGTTTTTCAGTGGACCTACTGGACAAGTGGTCCATCTCGCATCCCCACATGCATCAAAGAATAATCTTGTAATCGAAAGCCAGAATTTCACTCCTGTGGTGGCTACAAAGTTTTCACCTCCTGGTGACCACGGATGCAAGTCTCCGAGGTTGTGGAGCAGTCACGCAAGGGGAAAGTTTCCAAGGAAGATGGTCAAGTCAAGAAACTCTCCTTCACATAAACATTCTGGAATTGAGAGCTGTGTACAACAGCCTTCATCAAGTGGCACACCTTCTTCAAGGTGGTCCCATACAGATCCAGTCAGGCAATGTAACAGCAGTAGCTTACATAAACCGTTAAGGCGGAACAAAAAACAGTGTGGCAATAGCAGAGGTGACAAAGATACTCCTCTGGGCAGAAAGACATGCAAAAGCTCCGTCTGCAATTTTCATTCCAGGAGTGGACATTTGGGAAGCAGACTTCATCAGCAGGCACGATCTCCATCCAGGAGAATGGGGCCTCCACTCAGAAGTCTTTGCGGCGGTAGCATGTCGGGGTATTCCTTAAGTGGATATGATGGCATCACGTCTCAACAAAAAGCTTCAGAAATATTGTTCCAGGTCGAGAGACCCACAAGCAATAGCAGTAGATGCACTGGTGACCCAGTGGGTGTTTCAGTCGGTATATCTATTCCCTCCACTTCCACTAATTACAAAAGTTTTCAAGATCATCAGAAGAACAAGGGTTCAAGCAATCATTATTGCTCCAGACTGTCCAAGGAGGGCTTGGTATCCAGATCTTCAGGAGTTATTACTGGAAGATCCTCGGCCTCTTCCTCTTCATGAGGACCTGCTTCAGCAGGGGCCATTAGTTTATCAAGACTTACCATGGCTGCGTTTGACGGCATGGCTGTTGAGCACCAGATCCTAGCCCATAAGGGTATTCCCATTGAAGTCATTCCCACACTTATTTTGGCCAGGAAAGTGGTAACATCCAAACATTATCATCGTATTTGGAGAAAATATGTATCTTGGTGTGAATCCAAGAAGTCTCCTGTGGTGGAGCTTAAATTAGAACACCTTCTCCTATTTCTACAGGCGGGTGTGGATGCTGGATTGAGATTAGGGTCTATCAAGGTCCAAATTTTGGCCTTGTCCATTTTCTTTCAGAAACAGTTGGCTTCCCTTCCTGAGGTCCAGACGTTTGTGAAGGGGGTTCTGTCCATCCAACCTCCCTTTGTGCCTCCTGCGGCGCCATGCTATCTTAATGGGGTGTTGCAGTTCCTTAAATCGGACTGGTTTGAACCTCTGCTAGAGGTGGAATTGAAGTTTCTAACTTGGAAAGTGGTCATGGTGTTGGCCTTGGCTTTAGTCAGACGAGTGTCTGAATTAGGGGCTCTGTCACGCAAGAGTCCTTATATGATATTTCATGAAGATAGGGCTGAACTGAGAACAAGTCAGCACTTTCTTCCGAAGGCTGCGTCTTCTTTCCATATCAACCAACCTGTGGTGGTGCCAGTGGCTTCTGATACCTCAACTGTTTCAAAGTCCTTGGATGTCGTCAGAACGTTGAGGACTTATGTTACTAGAACATATCGGGTAAGGAAAACAGAATCTTTGTCTTCTATGACCCCAACAAGATTGGGGGTCCTGCGTCTAAGCAGACTATTGTGCGCTGGATCAGAGGTACCATTCTGCACGCTCATTCCACGGCAGGATTGCCATTACAGAGTTCGGTAAAAGCCCACTCTACCAGGAAAGTGGGTTCGTCCTGGGCGGCTGCCCGGGGTGTCTCGGCATTGCAAATCTGCCGAGCAGCTACTTGGTCAGGTGCAAACATGTTTGCTAAGTTTTACAAGTTTGATACCTTGGCTGCGGACGACCTTCTATTTGGTCAGTCAGTTCTGCAGGAACATTAGCACTTTCCTGCCAGTACTGGGAGCTTTGGTACATCCCCATGGTACTAAAATGGACCCCAGCATCTTATAGGATGTAAGAGAAAATAGGATTTTAATAACCTACCGGTAAATCCTTTTCTCGTAGTCTGTAGAGGATGCTGGGCGCCCGCCCAGTGCTCATTTCTCCTGCAGTATTATGTTTTATCGTTTTACACTGATTCTCATGTGTTAAGATGTTTTGCAGCTGTTGCTGTTACGTTATGCATGCACGTTACCATGGGTTATGTTATGGCCATGTAAGGCGGCATGTTTGTATGGTGTGAGCTGGTGTGAATTTCACCACTAGTTTAATGTAAATTCTTCTCTCAAAGTTGTCCGTCTCCTCGGGCACAGTTCCTATACTGAGTTCTGGAGGAGGAGTATAGAGGGAGGAGCCAGTTCACACTGTTAAAAAGTCTTAAAGTGCCGAAGGCTCCTGCGGAACAGTCTATACCCCATGGTACTAAAATGGACCCCAGCATCCTCTACAGACTATAAGAAAAGGATTTACCGGTAGGTATTAAAATCCTATTTTCTGTTTCATCAATGGGAGGAGGCGCCGGTCAGCATACTGGACGGCCTTGCCCTGCGATGGGTGGCCCCCAGTATGCTAGAAAAAGGATTGCTAATTCTTCTAATCTTACTGACTAACTGTAGTCCCCTATTACACAATCTTACTGACTCTCCCAGCCCTACATGACCATGGTCCATGTACCAGAAGCAGCTTCTGCCTCCTTACTGTAGGCCCCTATTACATAATCTTACTGACTCTCCCAGCCCTACATGACCAGGGTCCATGTACCAGAAGCAGCTTCTGCCTCCTTACTGACTTACTGTAGGCCCCTATTACAGAATCTTACTGACTCTCCCAGCCCTACATGACCAGGGTCCATGTACCAGAAGCAGCTTCTGCCTCCTTACTGACTTACTGTAGTCACCTATTACATAATCTTACTGACTCTCCCAGCCCTACATGACCAGGGTCCATGTACCAGAAGCAGCTTCTGCCTCCTTACTGACTTACTGTAGGCCCCTATTACATAATCTTACTGACTCTCCCAGCCCTACATGACCAGGGTCCATGTACCAGAAGCAGCTTCTGCCTCCTTACTGACTTACTGTAGTCCCCTATTACATAATCTTACTGACTCTCCCAGCCCTACATGACCAGGGTCCATGTACCAGAAGCAGCTTCTGCCTCCTTACTGACTTACTGTAGTCCCCTATTACATAATCTTACTGACTCTCCCAGCCCTACATGACCAGGGTCCATGTACCAGAAGCAGCTTCTGCCTCCTTACTGACTTACTGTAGTCCCCTATTACATAATCTTACTGACTCTCCCAGCCCTACATGACCAGGGTCCATGTACCAGAAGCAGCTTCTGCCTCCTTACTGACTTACTGTAGTCCCCTATTACATAATCTTACTGACTCTCCCAGCCCTACATGACCAGGGTCCATGTACCAGAAGCAGCTTCTGCCTCCTTACTGACTTACTGTAGTCCCCTATTACATAATCTTACTGACTCTCCCAGCCCTACATGACCAGGGTCCATGTACCAGAAGCAGCTTCTGCCTCCTTACTGACTTACTGTAGTCCCCTATTACATAATCTTACTGACTCTCCCAGCCCTACATGACCAGGGTCCATGTACCAGAAGCAGCTTCTGCCTCCTTACTGACTTACTGTAGTCCCCTATTACATAATGTTACTGACTCTCCCAGCCCTACATGACCAGGGTCCATGTACCAGAAGCAGCTTCTGCCTCCTTACTGTAGGCCCCTATTACATAATCTTACTGACTCTCCCAGCCCTACATGACCAGGGTCCATGTACCAGAAGCAGCTTCTGCCTCCTTACTGTAGGCCCCTATTACATAATCTTACTGACTCTCCCAGCCCTACATGACCAGGGTCCATGTACCAGAAGCAGCTTCTGCCTCCTTACTGACTTACTGTAGTCCCCTATTACATAATCTTACTGACTCTCCCAGCCCTACATGACCAGGGTCCATGTACCAGAAGCAGCTTCTGCCTCCTTACTGACTTACTGTAGGCCCCTATTACATAATCTTACTGACTCTCCCAGCCCTACATGACCAGGGTCCATGTACCAGAAGCAGCTTCTGCCTCCTTACTGTAGGCCCCTACTACATAATCTTACTGACTCTCCCAGCCCTACATGACCAGGGTCCATGTACCAGAAGCAGCTTCTGCCTCCTTACTGACTTACTGTAGTCCCCTATTACATAATGTTACTGACTCTCCCAGTCCTACATGACCAGGGTCCATGTACCAGAAGCAGCTTCTGCCTCCTTACTGTAGGCCCCTATTACATAATCTTACTGACTCTCCCAGCCCTACATGACCAGGGTCCATGTACCAGAAGCAGCATCTGCCTCCTTACTGACTTACTGTAGTCACCTATTACATAATCTTACTGACTCTCCCAGCCCTACATGACCAGGGTCCATGTACCAGAAGCAGCTTCTGCCTCCTTACTGACTTACTGTAGTCCCCTATTACATAATCTTACTGACTCTCCCAGCCCTATATGACCAGGGTCCATGTACCAGAAGCAGCTTCTGCCTCCTTACTGACTTACTGTAGTCCCCTATTACATAATCTTACTGACTCTCCCAGCCCTATATGACCAGGGTCCATGTACCAGAAGCAGCTTCTGCCTCCTTACTGACTTACTGTAGTCCCCTATTACATAATCTTACTGACTCTCCTAGCCCTATATGACCAGGGTCCATGTACCAGAAGCAGCTTCTGCCTCCTTACTGACTTACTGTAGGCCCCCATTACATAATCTTACTGACTCTCCCAGCCCTACATGACCAGGGTCCATGTACCAGAAGCAGCTTCTGCCTCCTTACTGACTTACTGTAGGCCCCTATTACATAATGTTACTGACTCTCCCAGCCCTACATGACCAGGGTCCATGTACCAGAAGCAGCTTCTGCCTCCTTACTGACTTACTGTAGTCACCTATTACATAATCTTACTGACTCTCCCAGCCCTACATGACCAGGGTCCATGTACCAGAAGCAGCTTCTGCCTCCTTACTGACTTACTGTAGTCCCCTATTACATAATGTTACTGACTCTCCCAGCCCTACATGACCAGGGTCCATGTACCAGAAGCAGCTTCTGCCTCCTTACTGACTTACTGTAGGCCCCTATTACATAATGTTACTGACTCTCCCAGCCCTACATGACCAGGGTCCATGTACCAGAAGCAGCTTCTGCCTCCTTACTGACTTACTGTAGTCACCTATTACATAATCTTACTGGCTCTCCCAGCCCTACATGACCAGGGTCCATGTACCAGAAGCAGCTTCTGCCTCCTTACTGACTTACTGTAGGCCCCTATTACATAATGTTACTGACTCTCCCAGCCCTACATGACCAGGGTCCATGTACCAGAAGCAGCTTCTGCCTCCTTACTGACTTACTGTAGTCACCTATTACATAATCTTACTGGCTCTCCCAGCCCTACATGACCAGGGTCCATGTACCAGAAGCAGCTTCTGCCTCCTTACTGACTTACAGTAGGCCCCTATTACATAATCTTACTGACTCTCCCAGCCCTACATGACCAGGGTCCATGTACCAGAAGCAGCTTCTGCCTCCTTACTGACTTACTGTATGCCCCTATTACACAATCTTACTGACTCTCCCAGCCCTACATGACCATGGTCCATGTACCAGAAGCAGCTTCTGCCTCCTTACTGACTTACTGTAGGCCCCCATTACATAATCTTACTGACTCTCCCAGCCCTATATGACCAGGGTCCATGTACCAGAAGCAGCTTCTGCCTCCTTACTGACTTACTGTATGCCCCTATTACACAATCTTACTGACTCTCCCAGCCCTACATGACCATGGTCCATGTACCAGAAGCAGCTTCTGCCTCCTTACTGACTTACTGTAGGCCCCTATTACATAATGTTACTGACTCTCCCAGCCCTACATGACCAGGGTCCATGTACCAGAAGCAGCTTCTGCCTCCTTACTGACTTACTGTAGTCACCTATTACATAATCTTACTGGCTCTCCCAGCCCTACATGACCAGGGTCCATGTACCAGAAGCAGCTTCTGCCTCCTTACTGACTTACTGTAGGCCCCTATTACATAATGTTACTGACTCTCCCAGCCCTACATGACCAGGGTCCATGTACCAGAAGCAGCTTCTGCCTCCTTACTGACTTACTGTAGTCACCTATTACATAATCTTACTGACTCTCCCAGCCCTACATGACCAGGGTCCATGTACCAGAAGCAGCTTCTGCCTCCTTACTGACTTACTGTAGTCCCCTATTACATAATGTTACTGACTCTCCCAGCCCTACATGACCAGGGTCCATGTACCAGAAGCAGCTTCTGCCTCCTTACTGACTTACTGTAGGCCCCTATTACATAATGTTACTGACTCTCCCAGCCCTACATGACCAGGGTCCATGTACCAGAAGCAGCTTCTGCCTCCTTACTGACTTACTGTATGCCCCTATTACACAATCTTACTGACTCTCCCAGCCCTACATGACCATGGTCCATGTACCAGAAGCAGCTTCTGCCTCCTTACTGACTTACTGTAGGCCCCCATTACATAATCTTACTGACTCTCCCAGCCCTATATGACCAGGGTCCATGTACCAGAAGCAGCTTCTGCCTCCTTACTGACTTACTGTATGCCCCTATTACACAATCTTACTGACTCTCCCAGCCCTACATGACCATGGTCCATGTACCAGAAGCAGCTTCTGCCTCCTTACTGACTTACTGTAGGCCCCCATTACATAATCTTACTGACTCTCCCAGCCCTATATGACCAGGGTCCATGTACCAGAAGCAGCTTCTGCCTCCTTACTGACTTACTGTAGTCCCCTATTACATAATGTTACTGACTCTCCCAGCCCTACATGACCAGGGTCCATGTACCAGAAGCAGCTTCTGCCTCCTTACTGACTTACTGTAGTCACCTATTACATAATCTTACTGGCTCTCCCAGCCCTACATGACCAGGGTCCATGTACCAGAAGCAGCTTCTGCCTCCTTACTGACTTACTGTATGCCCTATTACACAATCTTACTGACTCTTCCAGCCCTACATGACCAGGGTCCATGTACCAGAAGCAGCTTCTGCCTCCTTACTGACTTACTGTAGTCACCTATTACATAATCTTACTGGCTCTCCCAGCCCTACATGACCAGGGTCCATGTACCAGAAGCAGCTTCTGCCTCCTTACTGACTTACTGTAGGCCCCTATTACATAATCTTACTGACTCTCCCAGCCCTACATGACCAGGGTCCATGTACCAGAAGCAGCTTCTGCCTCCTTACTGACTTACTGTAGGCCCCTATTACATAATCTTACTGACTCTCCCAGCCCTACATGACCAGGGTCCATGTACCAGAAGCAGCTTCTGCCTCCTTACTGACTTACTGTATGCCCCTATTACACAATCTTACTGACTCTCCCAGCCCTACATGACCATGGTCCATGTACCAGAAGCAGCTTCTGCCTCCTTACTGACTTACTGTAGGCCCCCATTACATAATCTTACTGACTCTCCCAGCCCTATATGACCAGGGTCCATGTACCAGAAGCAGCTTCTGCCTCCTTACTGACTTACTGTAGGCCCCTATTACATAATCTTACTGACTCTCCCAGCCCTACATGACCAGGGTCCATGTACCAGAAGCAGCTTCTGCCTCCTTACTGACTTACTGTAGGCCCCTATTACATAATGTTACTGACTCTCCCAGCCCTACATGATCAGGGTCCATGTACCAGAAGCAGCTTCTGCCTCCTTACTGACTTACTGTAGTCACCTATTACATAATCTTACTGGCTCTCCCAGCCCTACATGACCAGGGTCCATGTACCAGAAGCAGCTTCTGCCTCCTTACTGACTTACTGTAGGCCCCTATTACATAATCTTACTGACTCTCCCAGCCCTACATGACCAGGGTCCATGTACCAGAAGCAGCTTCTGCCTCCTTACTGACTTACTGTAGGCCCCTATTACATAATCTTACTGACTCTCCCAGCCCTACATGACCAGGGTCCATGTACCAGAAGCAGCTTCTGCCTCCTTACTGACTTACTGTAGGCCCCTATTACACAATCTTACTGACTCTCCCAGCCCTACATGACCAGGGTCCATGTACCAGAAGCAGCTTCTGCCTCCTTACTGACTTACTGTAGGCCCCTATTACAGAATCTTACTGACTCTCCCAGCCCTACATGACCAGGGTCCATGTACCAGAAGCAGCTTCTGCCTCCTTACTGACTTACTGTAGGCCCCTATTACATAATCTTACTGACTCTCCCAGCCCTACATGACCAGGGTCCATGTACCAGAAGCAGCTTCTGCCTCCTTACTGACTTACTGTAGGCCCCTATTACAGAATCTTACTGACTCTCCCAGCCCTACATGACCAGGGTCCATGTACCAGAAGCAGCTTCTGCCTCCTTACTGACTTACTGTAGGCCCCTATTACAGAATCTTACTGACTCTCCCAGCCCTACATGACCAGGGTCCATGTACCAGAAGCAGCTTCTGCCTCCTTACTGACTTACTGTAGGCCCCTATTACACAATCTTACTGACTCTCCCAGCCCTACATGACCAGGGTCCATGTACCAGAAGCAGCTTCTGCCTCCTTACTGACTTACTGTAGGCCCCTATTACATAATCTTACTGAATCTCCTAGCCCTACATGACCAGGGTCCATGTACCAGAAGCAGCTTCTGCCTCCTTACTGACTTACTGTAGGCCCCTATTACAGAATCTTACTGACTCTCCCAGCCCTACATGACCCGGGTCCATGTACCAGAAGCAGCTTCTGCCTCCTTACTGACTTACTGTAGGCCCCTATTACATAATCTTACTGACTCTCCCAGCCCTACATGACCCGGGTCCATGTACCAGAATCAGCTTCTGCCTCCTTACTCACTTACTGTAGGCCCCTATTACAGAATCTTACTGACTCTCCCAGCCCTACATGACCCGGGTCCATGTACCAGAAGCAGCTTCTGCCTCCTTACTGACTTACTGTAGACCCCTATTACACAATCTTACTGACTCTCCCAGCCCTACATGACCAGGGTCCATGTACCAGATGCATCTTCTGCCTCCTTACTGACTTACTGTAGGCCCCTATTACATAATCTTACTGACTCTCCCAGCCCTACATGACCAGGGTCCATGTACCAGAAGCAGCTTCTGCCTCCTTACTGACTTACTGTAGGCCCCTATTACACAATCTTACTGACTCTCCCAGCCCTACATGACCAGGGTCCATGTACCAGAAGCAGCTTCTGCCTCCTTACTGACTTACTGTAGTTCCCTATTACATAATCTTACTGACTCTCCCAGCCTTACATGACCAGGGTCCATGTACCAGAAGCAGCTTCTGTCTCCTTACTGACTTACTGTAGGCCCCTATTACATAATCTTACTCACTCTCCCAGCCCTACATGACCAGGGTCCATGTACCAGAAGCAGCTCCTGCCTCCTTACTGACTTACTGTAGGCCCCTATTACAGAATCTTACTGACTCCCAGCCCTACATGACCAGGGTCCATGTCCCAGAAGCAGCTTCTGCCTCCTTACTGACTTACTGTAGGCCCCTATTACATAATCTTACTGACTCCCAGCCCTACATGACCAGGGTCCATGGTACCAGAAGCAGCTTCTGCCTCCTTACTGACTTACTGTAGGCCCCTATTACATAATCTTACTGACTCCCAGCCCTACATGACCAGGGTCCATGTACCAGAAGCAGTTTCTGCCTCCTTACTGACTTACTATAGGCCCCTATTACAGAATCTTACTGACTCCCAGCCCTACATGACCAGGGTCCATGTACCAGAAGCAGCTTCTGCCTCCTTACTGACTTACAGTAGGCCCCTATTACATAATCTTACTGACTCTCCCAGCCCTACATGACCAAGGTCCATGTACCAGAAGCAGCTTCTGTCTCCTTACTGACTTACTGTAGGCCCCTATTACATAATCTTACTGACTCTCCCAGTCCTACATGACCAGGGTCCATGTCCCAGAAGCAGCTTCTGCCTCCTTACTGACTTACTGTAGGCCCCTATTACATAATCTTACTGACTCCCAGCCCTACATGACCAGGGTCCATGTACCAGAAGCAGCTTCTGCCTCCTTACTGACTTACTGTAGGCCCCTATTACATAATCTTACTGACTCTCCCAGCCCTACATGACCAGGGTCCATGTACCAGAAGCAGCTTCTGCCTCCTTACTGACTTACTATAGGCCCCTATTACAGAATCTTACTGACTCCCAGCCCTACATGACCAGGGTCCATGTCCCAGAAGCAGCTTCTGCCTCCTTACTGACTTACTGTAGGCCCCTATTACATAATCTTACTGTCTCCCAGCCCTACATGACCAGGGTCCATGGTACCAGAAGCAGCTTCTGCCTCCTTACTGACTTACTGTAGGCCCCTATTACATAATCTTACTGACTCCCAGCCCTACATGACCAGGGTCCATGTACCAGAAGCAGCTTCTGCCTCCTTACTGACTTACTGTAGGCCTCTATTACATAATCTTACTGACTCTCCCAGCCCTACATGACCAGGGTCCATGTACCAGAAGCAGCTTCTGCCTCCTTACTGTAGGCCCCTATTACATAATCTTACTGACTCTCCCAGCCTTACATGACCCGGGTCCATGTACCAGAAGCAGCTTCTGCCTCCTTACTGTAGGCCCCTATTACATAATCTTACTGACTCTCCCAGCCCTACATGACCAGGGTCCATGTACCAGAAGCAGCTTCTGCCTCCTTACTGACTTACTGTAGTCCCCTATTACATAATCTTACTGACTCTCCCAGCCCTACATGACCAGGGTCCATGTACCAGAAGCAGCGTCTGCCTCCTTACTGACTTACTGTAGACCCCTATTACATAATCTTACTGACTCTCCCAGCCCTACATGACCAGGGTCCATGTACCAAAAGCAGCTTCTGCCTCCTTACTGACTTACTGTAGGCCCCTATTACATAATCTTACTGACTCTCCCAGCCCTACATGACCAGGGTCCATGTACCAGAAGCAGCTTTTGGCTCCTTACTGACTTACTGCAGTTCCCTATTACATAATCTTACTGACTCTCCCAGCCCTACATGACCAGGGTCCATGTACCAGAAGCAGCTTCTGCCTCGTTACTGACTTACTGTAGGCCCCTATTACATAATCTTACTGACTCTCCCAGCCCTACATGACCAGGGTCCATGTACCAGAAGCAGCTTCTGCCTCCTTACTGTCTTACTGTAGGCATCCTATTACATAATCTTACTGACTCTCCCAGCCCTACATGACCAGGGTCCATGTACCAGAAGCAGCTTCTGCCTCCTTACTGACTTACTGTAGGCCCCTATTACACAATCTTACTGACTCTCCCAGCCCTACATGACCAGGGTCCATGTACCAGATGCAGCTTCTGCCTCCTTACTGACTT
Organism: Pseudophryne corroboree; assembly: GCF_028390025.1. Classification (NCBI taxonomy): domain Eukaryota; kingdom Metazoa; phylum Chordata; class Amphibia; order Anura; family Myobatrachidae; genus Pseudophryne; species Pseudophryne corroboree. Next base: position 114,433 of record NW_026970461.1, on the reverse strand, counting down.
ACTGTAGGCCCCTATTACATAATCTTACTGACTCCCAGCCCTACATGACCAGGGTCCATGTACCAGAAGCAGCATCTGCCTCCTTACTGACTTACTGTAGTCCCCTATTACATAATCTTACTGACTCTCCCAGCCCTACATGACCAGGGTCCATGTACAAGAAGCAGCTTCTGCCTCCTTACTGACTTGCTGTAGGCCCCTATTACACAATCTTACTGACTCTCCCAGCCCTACATGACCAGGGTCCATGTACCAGAAGCAGCTTCTGCCTCCTTACTGACTTACTGTAGGCCCCTATTACATAATCTTACTGACTCCCAGCCCTACATCACCAGGGTCCATGTACCAGAAGCAGCATCTGCCTCCTTACTGACTTACTGTAGTCCCCTATTACATAATCTTACTGACTCTCCCAGCCCTACATGACCAGGGTCCATGTACAAGAAGCAGCTTCTGCCTCCTTACTGACTTACTGTAGGCCCCTATTACACAATCTTACTGACTCTCCCAGCCCTACATGACCAGGGTCCATGTACCAGAAGCAGCTTCTGCCTCCTTACTGACTTACTGTAGGCCCCTATTACATAATCTTACTGACTCTCCCAGCCCTACATGACCAGGGTCCATGTACCAGAAGCAGCTTCTGCCTCCTTACTGACTTACTGTAGGCCCCTATTACATTATCTTACTGACTCTCCCAGCCCTACATGACCAGGGTCCATGTACCAGAAGCAGCTTCTGCCTCCTTACTGTAGGTCCCTATTACATAATCTTACTGACTCTCCCAGCCTTACTTGACCAGGGTCCATGTACCAGAAGCAGCTTCTGCCTCCTTACTGACTTACTGTAGGCACCCTATTACAGAATCTTACTGACTCCCAGCCCTACATGACCAGGGTCCATGTCCCAGAAGCAGCTTCTGCCTCCTTACTGACTTACTGTAGGCCCCTATTACATAATCTTACTGACTCCCAGCCCTACATGACCAGGGTCCATGGTACCAGAAGCAGCTTCTGCCTCCTTACTGACTTACTGTAGGCCCCTATTACATAATCTTACTGACTCCCAGCCCTACATGACCAGGGTCCATGTACCAGAAGCAGTTTCTGCCTCCTTACTGACTTACTATAGGCCCCTATTACAGAATCTTACTGACTCCCAGCCCTACATGACCAGGGTCCATGTACCAGAAGCAGCTTCTGCCTCCTTACTGACTTACTGTAGGCCCCTATTACACAATCTTACTGACTCTCCCAGCCCTACATGACCAGGGTCCATGTACCAGAAGCAGCTTCTGCCTCCTTACTGACTTACTGTAGGCCCCTATTACATAATCTTACTGACTCTCCCAGCCCTACATGACCAGGGTCCATGTACAAGAAGCAGCTTCTGCCTCCTTACTGACTTACTGTAGGCCCCTATTACACAATCTTACTGACTCTCCCAGCCCTACATGACCAGGGTCCATGTACCAGAAGCAGCTTCTGCCTCCTTACTGACTTACTGTAGGCCCCTATTACATAATCTTACTGACTCTCCCAGCCCTACATGACCAGGGTCCATGTACCAGAAGCAGCTTCTGCCTCCTTACTGACTTACTGTAGGCCCCTATTACATTATCTTACTGACTCTCCCAGCCCTACATGACCAGGGTCCATGTACCAGAAGCAGCTTCTGCCTCCTTACTGTAGGTCCCTATTACATAATCTTACTGACTCTCCCAGCCTTACATGACCAGGGTCCATGTACCAGAAGCAGCTTCTGCCTCCTTACTGACTTACTGTAGGCACCCTATTACAGAATCTTACTGACTCCCAGCCCTACATGACCAGGGTCCATGTACCAGAAGCAGCTTCTGCCTCCTTACTGACTTACTGTAGGCCCCTATTACATAATCTTACTGACTCCCAGCCCTACATGACCAGGGTCCATGGTACCAGAAGCAGCTTCTGCCTCCTTACTGACTTACTGTAGGCCCCTATTACATAATCTTACTGACTCCCAGCCCTACATGACCAGGGTCCATGTACCAGAAGCAGTTTCTGCCTCCTTACTGACTTACTATAGGCCCCTATTACAGAATCTTACTGACTCCCAGCCCTACATGACCAGGGTCCATGTACCAGAAGCAGCTTCTGCCTCCTTGCTGACTTACAGTAGGCCCCTATTACATAATCTTACTGACTCTCCCAGCCCTACATGACCAGGGTCCATGTCCCAGAAGCAGCTTCTGCCTCCTTACTGACTTACTGTAGGCCCCTATTACATAATCTTACTGACTCCCAGCCCTACATGACCAGGGTCCATGTACCAGAAGCAGCTTCTGCCTCCTTACTGACTTACTGTAGGCCCCTATTACATAATCTTACTGACTCTCCCAGCCCTACATGACCAGGGTCCATGTACCAGAAGCAGCTTCTGCCTCCTTACTGACTTACTATAGGCCCCTATTACAGAATCTTACTGACTCCCAGCCCTACATGACCAGGGTCCATGTCCCAGAAGCAGCTTCTGCCTCCTTACTGACTTACTGTAGGCCCCTATTACATAATCTTACTGACTCCCAGCCCTACATGACCAGGGTCCATGGTACCAGAAGCAGCTTCTGCCTCCTTACTGACTTACTGTAGGCCCCTATTACATAATCTTACTGACTCCCAGCCCTACATGACCAGGGTCCATGTACCAGAAGCAGCTTCTGCCTCCTTACTGACTTACTGTAGGCCTCTATTACATAATCTTACTGACTCTCCCAGCCCTACATGACCAGGGTCCATGTACCAGAAGCAGCTTCTGCCTCCTTACTGACTTACTGTAGGCCCCTATTACATAATCTTACTGACTCTCCCAGCCTTACATGACCCGGGTCCATGTACCAGAAGCAGCTTCTGCCTCCTTACTGTAGGCCCCTATTACATAATCTTACTGACTCTCCCAGCCCTACATGACCAGGGTCCATGTACCAGAAGCAGCTTCTGCCTCCTTACTGACTTACTGTAGGCCCCTATTACATAATCTTACTGACTCTCCCAGCCCTACATGACCAGGGTCATGTACCAGAAGCAGCTTCTGGCTCCTTACTGACTTACTGCAGTTCCCTATTACATAATCTTACTGACTCTCCCAGCCCTACATGACCAGGGTCCATGTACCAGAAGCAGCTTCTGCCTCCTTACTGACTTACTGTAGGCCCCTATTACATAATCTTACTGACTCTCCCAGCCCTACATGACCAGGGTCCATGTACCAGAAGCAGCTTCTGCCTCCTTACTGTCTTACTGTAGGCATCCTATTACATAATCTTACTGACTCTCCCAGCCCTACATGACCAGGGTCCATGTACCAGAAGCAGCTTCTGCCTCCTTACTGACTTACTGTAGGCCCCTATTACACAATCTTACTGACTCTCCCAGCCCTACATGACCAGGGTCCATGTACCAGATGCAGCTTCTGCCTCCTTACTGACTTACTGTAGGCCCCTATTACATAATCTTACTGACTCCCAGCCCTACATGACCAGGGTCCATGTACCAGAAGCAGCATCTGCCTCCTTACTGACTTACTGTAGTCCCCTATTACATAATCTTACTGACTCTCCCAGCCCTACATGACCAGAGTCCATGTACAAGAAGCAGCTTCTGCCTCCTTACTGACTTGCTGTAGGCCCCTATTACACAATCTTACTGACTCTCCCAGCCCTACATGACCAGGGTCCATGTACCAGAAGCAGCTTCTGCCTCCTTACTGACTTACTGTAGGCCCCTATTACATAATCTTACTGACTCCCAGCCCTACATCACCAGGGTCCATGTACCAGAAGCAGCATCTGCCTCCTTACTGACTTACTGTAGTCCCCTATTACATAATCTTACTGACTCTCCCAGCCCTACATGACCAGGGTCCATGTACAAGAAGCAGCTTCTGCCTCCTTACTGACTTACTGTAGGCCCCTATTACATAATCTTACTGACTCTCCCAGCCCTACATGACCAGGGTCCATGTACCAGAAGCAGCTTCTGCCTCCTTACTGACTTACTGTAGGCCCCTATTACATTATCTTACTGACTCTCCCAGCCCTACATGACCAGGGTCCATGTACCAGAAGCAGCTTCTGCCTCCTTACTGTAGGTCCCTATTACATAATCTTACTGACTCTCCCAGCCTTACATGACCAGGGTCCATGTACCAGAAGCAGCTTCTGCCTCCTTACTGACTTACTGTAGGCACCCTATTACAGAATCTTACTGACTCCCAGCCCTACATGACCAGGGTCCATGTCCCAGAAGCAGCTTCTGCCTCCTTACTGACTTACTGTAGGCCCCTATTACATAATCTTACTGACTCCCAGCCCTACATGACCAGGGTCCATGGTACCAGAAGCAGCTTCTGCCTCCTTACTGACTTACTGTAGGCCCCTATTACATAATCTTACTGACTCCCAGCCCTACATGACCAGGGTCCATGTACCAGAAGCAGTTTCTGCCTCCTTACTGACTTACTATAGGCCCCTATTACAGAATCTTACTGACTCCCAGCCCTACATGACCAGGGTCCATGTACCAGAAGCAGCTTCTGCCTCCTTACTGACTTACTGTAGGCCCCTATTACACAATCTTACTGACTCTCCCAGCCCTACATGACCAGGGTCCATGTACCAGAAGCAGCTTCTGCCTCCTTACTGACTTACTGTAGGCCCCTATTACATAATCTTACTGACTCTCCCAGCCCTACATGACCAGGGTCCATGTACAAGAAGCAGCTTCTGCCTCCTTACTGACTTACTGTAGGCCCCTATTACACAATCTTACTGACTCTCCCAGCCCTACATGACCAGGGTCCATGTACCAGAAGCAGCTTCTGCCTCCTTACTGACTTACTGTAGGCCCCTATTACATAATCTTACTGACTCTCCCAGCCCTACATGACCAGGGTCCATGTACCAGAAGCAGCTTCTGCCTCCTTACTGACTTACTGTAGGCCCCTATTACATTATCTTACTGACTCTCCCAGCCCTACATGACCAGGGTCCATGTACCAGAAGCAGCTTCTGCCTCCTTACTGTCTTACTGTAGGCATCCTATTACATAATCTTACTGACTCTCCCAGCCCTACATGACCAGGGTCCATGTACCAGAAGCAGCTTCTGCCTCCTTACTGACTTACTGTAGGCCCCTATTACACAATCTTACTGACTCTCCCAGCCCTACATGACCAGGGTCCATGTACCAGATGCAGCTTCTGCCTCCTTACTGTCTTACTGTAGGCATCCTATTACATAATCTTACTGACTCTCCCAGCCCTACATGACCAGGGTCCATGTACCAGAAGCAGCTTCTGCCTCCTTACTGACTTACTGTAGGCCCCTATTACACAATCTTACTGACTCTCCCAGCCCTACATGACCAGGGTCCATGTACCAGATGCAGCTTCTGCCTCCTTACTGACTTACTGTAGGCCCCTATTACATAATCTTACTGACTCCCAGCCCTACATGACCAGGGTCCATGTACCAGAAGCAGCATCTGCCTCCTTACTGACTTACTGTAGTCCCCTATTACATAATCTTACTGACTCTCCCAGCCCTACATGACCAGGGTCCATGTACAAGAAGCAGCTTCTGCCTCCTTACTGACTTGCTGTAGGCCCCTATTACACAATCTTTCTGACTCTCCCAGCCCTACATGACCAGGGTCCATGTACCAGAAGCAGCTTCTGCCTCCTTACTGACTTACTGTAGGCCCCTATTACATAATCTTACTGACTCCCAGCCCTACATCACCAGGGTCCATGTACCAGAAGCAGCATCTGCCTCCTTACTGACTTACTGTAGTCCCCTATTACATAATCTTACTGACTCTCCCAGCCCTACATGACCAGGGTCCATGTACAAGAAGCAGCTTCTGCCTCCTTACTGACTTACTGTAGGCCCCTATTACACAATCTTACTGACTCTCCCAGCCCTACATGACCAGGGTCCATGTACCAGAAGCAGCTTCTGCCTCCTTACTGACTTACTGTAGGCCCCTATTACATAATCTTACTGACTCTCCCAGCCCTACATGACCAGGGTCCATGTACCAGAAGCAGCTTCTGCCTCCTTACTGACTTACTGTAGGCCCCTATTACATTATCTTACTGACTCTCCCAGCCCTACATGACCAGGGTCCATGTACCAGAAGCAGCTTCTGCCTCCTTACTGTAGGTCCCTATTACATAATCTTACTGACTCTCCCAGCCTTACATGACCAGGGTCCATGTACCAGAAGCAGCTTCTGCCTCCTTACTGACTTACTGTAGGCACCCTATTACAGAATCTTACTGACTCCCAGCCCTACATGACCAGGGTCCATGTCCCAGAAGCAGCTTCTGCCTCCTTACTGACTTACTGTAGGCCCCTATTACATAATCTTACTGACTCCCAGCCCTACATGACCAGGGTCCATGGTACCAGAAGCAGCTTCTGCCTCCTTACTGACTTACTGTAGGCCCCTATTACATAATCTTACTGACTCCCAGCCCTACATGACCAGGGTCCATGTACCAGAAGCAGTTTCTGCCTCCTTACTGACTTACTATAGGCCCCTATTACAGAATCTTACTGACTCCCAGCCCTACATGACCAGGGTCCATGTACCAGAAGCAGCTTCTGCCTCCTTACTGACTTACTGTAGGCCCCTATTACACAATCTTACTGACTCTCCCAGCCCTACATGACCAGGGTCCATGTACCAGAAGCAGCTTCTGCCTCCTTACTGACTTACTGTAGGCCCCTATTACATAATCTTACTGACTCTCCCAGCCCTACATGACCAGGGTCCATGTACAAGAAGCAGCTTCTGCCTCCTTACTGACTTACTGTAGGCCCCTATTACACAATCTTACTGACTCTCCCAGCCCTACATGACCAGGGTCCATGTACCAGAAGCAGCTTCTGCCTCCTTACTGACTTACTGTAGGCCCCTATTACATAATCTTACTGACTCTCCCAGCCCTACATGACCAGGGTCCATGTACCAGAAGCAGCTTCTGCCTCCTTACTGACTTACTGTAGGCCCCTATTACATTATCTTACTGACTCTCCAAGCCCTACATGACCAGGGTCCATGTACCAGAAGCAGCTTCTGCCTCCTTACTGTAGGTCCCTATTACATAACCTTACTGACTCTCCCAGCCTTACATGACCAGGGTCCATGTACCAGAAGCAGCTTCTGCCTCCTTACTGACTTACTGTAGGCACCCTATTACAGAATCTTACTGACTCCCAGCCCTACATGACCAGGGTCCATGTACCAGAAGCAGCTTCTGCCTCCTTACTGACTAACTGTAGGCCCCTATTACATAATCTTACTGACTCCCAGCCCTACATGACCAGGGTCCATGGTACCAGAAGCAGCTTCTGCCTCCTTACTGACTTACTGTAGGCCCCTATTACATAATCTTATTGACTCCCAGCCCTACATGACCAGGGTCCATGTACCAGAAGCAGTTTCTGCCTCCTTACTGACTTACTATAGGCCCCTATTACAGAATCTTACTGACTCCCAGCCCTACATGACCAGGGTCCATGTACCAGAAGCAGCTTCTGCCTCCTTGCTGACTTACAGTAGGCCCCTATTACATAATCTTACTGACTCTCCCAGCCCTACATGACCAGGGTCCATGTCCCAGAAGCAGCTTCTGCCTCCTTACTGACTTACTGTAGGCCCCTATTACATAATCTTACTGACTCCCAGCCCTACATGACCAGGGTCCATGTACCAGAAGCAGCTTCTGCCTCCTTACTGACTTACTGTAGGCCCCTATTACATAATCTTACTGACTCTCCCAGCCCTACATGACCAGGGTCCATGTACCAGAAGCAGCTTCTGCCTCCTTACTGACTTACTATAGGCCCCTATTACAGAATCTTACTGACTCCCAGCCCTACATGACCAGGGTCCATGTCCCAGAAGCAGCTTCTGCCTCCTTACTGACTTACTGTAGGCCCCTATTACATAATCTTACTGACTCCCAGCCCTACATGACCAGGGTCCATGGTACCAGAAGCAGCTTCTGCCTCCTTATTGACTTACTGTAGGCCCCTATTACATAATCTTACTGACTCCCAGCCCTACATGACCAGGGTCCATGTACCAGAAGCAGCTTCTGCCTCCTTACTGACTTACTGTAGGCCTCTATTACATAATCTTACTGACTCTCCCAGCCCTACATGACCAGGGTCCATGTACCAGAAGCAGCTTCTGCCTCCTTACTGACTTACTGTAGGCCCCTATTACATAATCTTACTGACTCTCCCAGCCTTACATGACCCGGGTCCATGTACCAGAAGCAGCTTCTGCCTCCTTACTGTAGGCCCCTATTACATAATCTTACTGACTCTCCCAGCCCTACATGACCAGGGTCCATGTACCAGAAGCAGCTTCTGCCTCCTTACTGACTTACTGTAGGCCCCTATTACATAATCTTACTGACTCTCCCAGCCCTACATGACCAGGGTCATGTACCAGAAGCAGCTTCTGGCTCCTTACTGACTTACTGCAGTTCCCTATTACATAATCTTACTGACTCTCCCAGCCCTACATGACCAGGGTCCATGTACCAGAAGCAGCTTCTGCCTCCTTACTGACTTACTGTAGGCCCCTATTACATAATCTTACTGACTCTCCCAGCCCTACATGACCAGGGTCCATGTACCAGAAGCAGCTTCTGCCTCCTTACTGTCTTACTGTAGGCATCCTATTACATAATCTTACTGACTCTCCCAGCCCTACATGACCAGGGTCCATGTACCAGAAGCAGCTTCTGCCTCCTTACTGACTTACTGTAGGCCCCTATTACATAATCTTACTGACTCCCAGCCCTACATGACCAGGGTCCATGGTACCAGATGCAGCTTCTGCCTCCTTACTGACTTACTGTAGGCCCCTATTACATAATCTTACTGACTCCCAGCCCTACATGACCAGGGTCCATGTACCAGAAGCAGTTTCTGCCTCCTTACTGACTTACTATAGGCCCCTATTACAGAATCTTACTGACTCCCAGCCCTACATGACCAGGGTCCATGTACCAGAAGCAGCTTCTGCCTCCTTACTGAGTTACTGTAGGCCCCTATTACACAATCTTACTGACTTTCCCAGCCCTACATGACCAGGGTCCATGTACCAGAAGCAGCTTCTGCCTCCTTACTGACTTACTGTAGGCCCCTATTACATAATCTTACTGACTCTCCCAGCCCTACATGACCAGGGTCCATGTACAAGAAGCAGCTTCTGCCTCCTTACTGACTTACTGTAGGCCCCTATTACACAATCTTACTGACTCTCCCAGCCCTACATGACCAGGGTCCATGTACCAGAAGCAGCTTCTGCCTCCTTACTGACTTACTGTAGGCCCCTATTACAGAATCTTACTGACTCCCAGCCCTACATGACCAGGGTCCATGTACCAGAAGCAGCTTCTGCCTCCTTGCTGACTTACAGTAGGCCCCTATTACATAATCTTACTGACTCTCCCAGCCCTACATGACCAGGGTCCATGTCCCAGAAGCAGCTTCTGCCTCCTTACTGACTTACTGTAGGCCCCTATTACATAATCTTACTGACTCCCAGCCCTACATGACCAGGGTCCATGTACCAGAAGCAGCTTCTGCCTCCTTACTGACTTACTGTAGGCCCCTATTACATAATCTTACTGACTCTCCCAGCCCTAAATGACCAGGGTCCATGTACCAGAAGCAGCTTCTGCCTCCTTACTGACTTACTATAGGCCCCTATTACAGAATCTTACTGACTCCCAGCCCTACATGACCAGGGTCCATGTCCCAGAAGCAGCTTCTGCCTCCTTACTGACTTACTGTAGGCCCCTATTACATAATCTTACTGACTCCCAGCCCTACATGACCAGGGTCCATGGTTCCAGAAGCAGCTTCTGCCTCCTTACTGACTTACTGTAGGCCCCTATTACATAATCTTACTGACTCCCAGCCCTACATGACCAGGGTCCATGTACCAGAAGCAGCTTCTGCCTCCTTACTGACTTACTGTAGGCCTCTATTACATAATCTTACTGACTCTCCCAGCCCTACATGACCAGGGTCCATGTACCAGAAGCAGCTTCTGCCTCCTTACTGACTTACTGTAGGCCCCTATTACATAATCTTACTGACTCTCCCAGCCTTACATGACCCGGGTCCATGTACCAGAAGCAGCTTCTGCCTCCTTACTGTAGGCCCCTATTACATAATCTTACTGACTCTCCCAGCCCTACATGACCAGGGTCCATGTACCAGAAGCAGCTTCTGCCTCCTTACTGACTTACTGTAGGCCCCTATTACATAATCTTACTGACTCTCCCAGCCCTACATGACCAGGGTCATGTACCAGAAGCAGCTTCTGGCTCCTTACTGACTTACTGCAGTTCCCTATTACATAATCTTACTGACTCTCCCAGCCCTACATGACCAGGGTCCATGTACCAGAAGCAGCTTCTGCCTCCTTACTGACTTACTGTAGGCCCCTATTACATAATCTTACTGACTCTCCCAGCCCTACATGACCAGGGTCCATGTACCAGAAGCAGCTTCTGCCTCCTTACTGTCTTACTGTAGGCATCCTATTACATAATCTTACTGACTCTCCCAGCCCTACATGACCAGGGTCCATGTACCAGAAGCAGCTTCTGCCTCCTTACTGACTTACTGTAGGCCCCTATTACACAATCTTACTGACTCTCCCAGCCCTACATGACCAGGGTCCATGTACCAGATGCAGCTTCTGCCTCCTTACTGACTTACTGTAGGCCCCTATTACATAATCTTACTGACTCCCAGCCCTACATGACCAGGGTCCATGTACCAGAAGCAGCATCTGCCTCCTTACTGACTTACTGTAGTCCCCTATTACATAATCTTACTGACTCTCCCAGCCCTACATGACCAGGGTCCATGTACAAGAAGCAGCTTCTGCCTCCTTACTGACTTGCTGTAGGCCCCTATTACACAATCTTACTGACTCTCCCAGCCCTACATGACCAGGGTCCATGTACCAGAAGCAGCTTCTGCCTCCTTACTGACTTACTGTAGGCCCCTATTACATAATCTTACTGACTCCCAGCCCTACATCACCAGGGTCCATGTACCAGAAGCAGCATCTGCCTCCTTACTGACTTACTGTAGTCCCCTATTACATAATCTTACTGACTCTCCCAGCCCTACATGACCAGGGTCCATGTACAAGAAGCAGCTTCTGCCTCCTTACTGACTTACTGTAGGCCCCTATTACACAATCTTACTGACTCTCCCAGCCCTACATGACCAGGGTCCATGTACCAGAAGCAGCTTCTGCCTCCTTACTGACTTACTGTAGGCCCCTATTACATAATCTTACTGACTCTCCCAGCCCTACATGACCAGGGTCCATGTACCAGAAGCAGCTTCTGCCTCCTTACTGACTTACTGTAGGCCCCTATTACATTATCTTACTGACTCTCCCAGCCCTACATGACCAGGGTCCATGTACCAGAAGCAGCTTCTGCCTCCTTACTGTAGGTCCCTATTACATAATCTTACTGACTCTCCCAGCCTTACATGACCAGGGTCCATGTACCAGAAGCAGCTTCTGCCTCCTTACTGACTTACTGTAGGCACCCTATTACAGAATCTTTCTGACTCCCAGCCCTACATGACCAGGGTCCATGTCCCAGAAGCAGCTTCTGCCTCCTTACTGACTTACTGTAGGCCCCTATTACATAATCTTACTGACTCCCAGCCCTACATGACCAGGGTCCATGGTACCAGAAGCAGCTTCTGCCTCCTTACTGACTTACTGTAGGCCCCTATTACATAATCTTACTGACTCCCAGCCCTACATGACCAGGGTCCATGTACCAGAAGCAGTTTCTGCCTCCTTACTGACTTACTATAGGCCCCTATTACAGAATCTTACTGACTCCCAGCCCTACATGACCAGGGTCCATGTACCAGAAGCAGCTTCTGCCTCCTTACTGACTTACTGTAGGCCCCTATTACACAATCTTACTGACTCTCCCAGCCCTACATGACCAGGGTCCATGTACCAGAAGCAGCTTCTGCCTCCTTACTGACTTACTGTAGGCCCCTATTACATAATCTTACTGACTCTCCCAGCCCTACATGACCAGGGTCCATGTACAAGAAGCAGCTTCTGCCTCCTTACTGACTTACTGTAGGCCCCTATTACACAATCTTACTGACTCTCCCAGCCCTACATGACCAGGGTCCATGTACCAGAAGCAGCTTCTGCCTCCTTACTGACTTACTGTAGGCCCCTATTACAGAATCTTACTGACTCCCAGCCCTACATGACCAGGGTCCATGTACCAGAAGCAGCTTCTGCCTCCTTGCTGACTTACAGTAGGCCCCTATTACATAATCTTACTGACTCTCCCAGCCTTACATGACCAGGGTCCATGTCCCAGAAGCAGCTTCTGCCTCCTTACTGACTTACTGTAGGCCCCTATTACAAAATCTTACTGACTCCCAGCCCTACATGACCAGGGTCCATGTACCAGAAGCAGCTTCTGCCTCCTTACTGACTTACTGTAGGCCCCTATTACATAATCTTACTGACTCTCCCAGCCCTACATGACCAGGGTCCATGTACCAGAAGCAGCTTCTGCCTCCTTACTGACTTACTATAGGCCCCTATTACAGAATCTTACTGACTCCCAGCCCTACATGACCAGGGTCCATGTCCCAGAAGCAGCTTCTGCCTCCTTACTGACTTACTGTAGGCCCCTATTACATAATCTTACTGACTCCCAGCCCTACATGACCAGGGTCCATGGTACCAGAAGCAGCTTCTGCCTCCTTACTGACTTACTGTAGGCCCCTATTACATAATCTTACTGACTCCCAGCCCTACATGACCAGGGTCCATGTACCAGAAGCAGCTTCTGCCTCCTTACTGACTTACTGTAGGCCTCTATTACATAATCTTACTGACTCTCCCAGCCCTACATGACCAGGGTCCATGTACCAGAAGCAGCTTCTGCCTCCTTACTGACTTACTGTAGGCCCCTATTACATAATCTTACTGACTCTCCCAGCCTTACATGACCCGGGTCCATGTACCAGAAGCAGCTTCTGCCTCCTTACTGTAGGCCCCTATTACATAATCTTACTGACTCTCCCAGCCCTACATGACCAGGGTCCATGTACCAGAAGCAGCTTCTGCCTCCTTACTGACTTACTGTAGGCCCCTATTACATAATCTCACTGACTCTCCCAGCCCTACATGACCAGGGTCATGTACCAGAAGCAGCTTCTGGCTCCTTACTGACTTACTGCAGTTCCCTATTACATAATCTTACTGACTCTCCCAGCCCTACATGACCAGGGTCCATGTACCAGAAGCAGCTTCTGCCTCCTTACTGACTTACTGTAGGCCCCTATTACATAATCTTACTGACTCTCCCAGCCCTACATGACCAGGGTCCATGTACCAGAAGCAGCTTCTGCCTCCTTACTGTCTTACTGTAGGCATCCTATTACATAATCTTACTGACTCTCCCAGCCCTACATGACCAGGGTCCATGTACCAGAAGCAGCTTCTGCCTCCTTACTGACTTACTGTAGGCCCCTATTACACAATCTTACTGACTCTCCCAGCCCTACATGACCAGGGTCCATGTACCAGATGCAGCTTCTGCCTCCTTACTGACTTACTGTAGGCCCCTATTACATAATCTTACTGACTCCCAGCCCTACATGACCAGGGTCCATGTACCAGAAGCAGCATCTGCCTCCTTACTGACTTACTGTAGTCCCCTATTACATAATCTTACTGACTCTCCCAGCCCTACATGACCAGGGTCCATGTACAAGAAGCAGCTTCTGCCTCCTTACTGACTTGCTGTAGGCCCCTATTACACAATCTTACTGACTCTCCCAGCCCTACATGACCAGGGTCCATGTACCAGAAGCAGCTTCTGCCTCCTTACTGACTTACTGTAGGCCCCTATTACATAATCTTACTGACTCCCAGCCCTACATCACCAGGGTCCATGTACCAGAAGCAGCATCTGCCTCCTTACTGACTTACTGTAGTCCCCTATTACATAATCTTACTGACTCTCCCAGCCCTACATGACCAGGGTCCATGTACAAGAAGCAGCTTCTGCCTCCTTACTGACTTACTGTAGGCCCCTATTACACAATCTTACTGACTCTCCCAGCCCTACATGACCAGGGTCCATGTACCAGAAGCAGCTTCTGCCTCCTTACTGACTTACTGTAGGCCCCTATTACATAATCTTACTGACTCTCCCAGCCCTACATGACCAGGGTCCATGTACCAGAAGCAGCTTCTGCCTCCTTACTGACTTACTGTAGGCCCCTATTACATTATCTTACTGACTCTCCCAGCCCTACATGACCAGGGTCCATGTTACAGAAGCAGCTTCTGCCTCCTTACTGTAGGTCCCTATTACATAATCTTACTGACTCTCCCAGCCTTACATGACCAGGGTCCATGTACCAGAAGCAGCTTCTGCCTCCTTACTGACTTACTGTAGGCACCCTATTACAGAATCTTACTGACTCCCAGCCCTACATGACCAGGGTCCATGTCCCAGAAGCAGCTTCTGCCTCCTTACTGACTTACTGTAGGCCCCTATTACATAATCTTACTGACTCCCAGCCCTACATGACCAGGGTCCATGGTACCAGAAGCAGCTTCTGCCTCCTTACTGACTTACTGTAGGCCCCTATTACATAATCTTACTGACTCCCAGCCCTACATGACCAGGGTCCATGTACCAGAAGCAGTTTCTGCCTCCTTACTGACTTACTATAGGCCCCTATTACAGAATCTTACTGACTCCCAGCCCTACATGACCAGGGTCCATGTACCAGAAGCAGCTTCTGCCTCCTTACTGACTTACTGTAGGCCCCTATTACACAATCTTACTGACTCTCCCAGCCCTACATGACCAGGGTCCATGTACCAGAAGCAGCTTCTGCCTCCTTACTGACTTACTGTAGGCCCCTATTACATAATCTTACTGACTCTCCCAGCCCTACATGACCAGGGTCCATGTACCAGAAGCAGCTTCTGCCTCCTTACTGACTTACTGTAGGCCCCTATTACATAATCTTACTGACTCTCCCAGCCCTACATGACCAGGGTCCATGTACCAGAAGCAGCTTCTGCCTCCTTACTGTCTTACTGTAGGCATCCTATTACATAATCTTACTGACTCTCCCAGCCCTACATGACCAGGGTCCATGTACCAGAAGCAGCTTCTGCCTCCTTACTGACTTACTGTAGGCCCCTATTACACAATCTTACTGACTCTCCCAGCCCTACATGACCAGGGTCCATGTACCAGATGCAGCTTCTGCCTCCTTACTGACTTACTGTAGGCCCCTATTACATAATCTTACTGACTCCCAGCCCTACATGACCAGGGTCCATGTACCAGAAGCAGCATCTGCCTCCTTACTGACTTACTGTAGTCCCCTATTACATAATCTTACTGACTCTCCCAGCCCTACATGACCAGGGTCCATGTACAAGAAGCAGCTTCTGCCTCCTTACTGACTTGCTGTAGGCCCCTATTACACAATCTTACTGACTCTCCCAGCCCTACATGACCAGGGTCCATGTACCAGAAGCAGCTTCTGCCTCCTTACTGACTTACTGTAGGCCCCTATTACATAATCTTACTGACTCCCAGCCCTACATCACCAGGGTCCATGTACCAGAAGCAGCATCTGCCTCCTTACTGACTTACTGTAGTCCCCTATTACATAATCTTACTGACTCTCCCAGCCCTACATGACCAGGGTCCATGTACAAGAAGCAGCTTCTGCCTCCTTACTGACTTACTGTAGGCCCCTATTACACAATCTTACTGACTCTCCCAGCCCTACATGACCAGGGTCCATGTACCAGAAGCAGCTTCTGCCTCCTTACTGACTTACTGTAGGCCCCTATTACATAATCTTACTGACTCTCCCAGCCCTACATGACCAGGGTCCATGTACCAGAAGCAGCTTCTGCCTCCTTACTGACTTACTGTAGGCCCCTATTACATTATCTTACTGACTCTCCCAGCCCTACATGACCAGGGTCCATGTACCAGAAGCAGCTTCTGCCTCCTTACTGTAGGTCCCTATTACATAATCTTACTGACTCTCCCAGCCTTACATGACCAGGGTCCATGTACCAGAAGCAGCTTCTGCCTCCTTACTGACTTACTGTAGGCACCCTATTACAGAATCTTACTGACTCCCAGCCCTACATGACCAGGGTCCATGTCCCAGAAGCAGCTTCTGCCTCCTTACTGACTTACTGTAGGCCCCTATTACATAATCTTACTGACTCCCAGCCCTACATGACCAGGGTCCATGGTACCAGAAGCAGCTTCTGCCTCCTTACTGACTTACTGTAGGCCCCTATTACATAATCTTACTGACTCCCAGCCCTACATGACCAGGGTCCATGTACCAGAAGCAGTTTCTGCCTCCTTACTGACTTACTATAGGCCCCTATTACAGAATCTTACTGACTCCCAGCCCTACATGACCAGGGTCCATGTACCAGAAGCAGCTTCTGCCTCCTTACTGACTTACTGTAGGCCCCTATTACACAATCTTACTGACTCTCCCAGCCCTACATGACC
The DNA here is from genome assembly GCF_028390025.1 of Pseudophryne corroboree. Taxonomy (NCBI): domain Eukaryota; kingdom Metazoa; phylum Chordata; class Amphibia; order Anura; family Myobatrachidae; genus Pseudophryne; species Pseudophryne corroboree. The sequence goes on along the minus strand of NW_026970461.1, from coordinate 97,768 downwards.
AGGGTCCATGTACCAGAAGCAGCTTCTGCCTCCTTACTGACTTACTGTAGGCCCCTATTACATAATCTTACTGACTCTCCCAGCCCTACATGACCAGGGTCCATGTACAAGAAGCAGCTTCTGCCTCCTTACTGACTTACTGTAGGCCCCTATTACACAATCTTACTGACTCTCCCAGCCCTACATGACCAGGGTCCATGTACCAGAAGCAGCTTCTGCCTCCTTACTGACTTACTGTAGGCCCCTATTACATAATCTTACTGACTCTCCCAGCCCTACATGACCAGGGTCCATGTACCAGAAGCAGCTTCTGCCTCCTTACTGACTTACTGTAGGCCCCTATTACATTATCTTACTGACTCTCCCAGCCCTACATGACCAGGGTCCATGTACCAGAAGCAGCTTCTGCCTCCTTACTGTAGGTCCCTATTACATAATCTTACTGACTCTCCCAGCCTTACATGACCAGGGTCCATGTACCAGAAGCAGCTTCTGCCTCCTTACTGACTTACTGTAGGCACCCTATTACAGAATCTTACTGACTCCCAGCCCTACATGACCAGGGTCCATGTCCCAGAAGCAGCTTCTGCCTCCTTACTGACTTACTGTAGGCCCCTATTACATAATCTTACTGACTCCCAGCCCTACATGACCAGGGTCCATGGTACCAGAAGCAGCTTCTGCCTCCTTACTGACTTACTGTAGGCCCCTATTACATAATCTTACTGACTCCCAGCCCTACATGACCAGGGTCCATGTACCAGAAGCAGTTTCTGCCTCCTTACTGACTTACTATAGGCCCCTATTACAGAATCTTACTGACTCCCAGCCCTACATGACCAGGGTCCATGTACCAGAAGCAGCTTCTGCCTCCTTACTGACTTACTGTAGGCCCCTATTACACAATCTTACTGACTCTCCCAGCCCTACATGACCAGGGTCCATGTACCAGAAGCAGCTTCTGCCTCCTTACTGACTTACTGTAGGCCCCTATTACATAATCTTACTGACTCTCCCAGCCCTACATGACCAGGGTCCATGTACAAGAAGCAGCTTCTGCCTCCTTACTGACTTACTGTAGGCCCCTATTACACAATCTTACTGACTCTCCCTGCCCTACATGACCAGGGTCCATGTACCAGAAGCAGCTTCTGCCTCCTTACTGACTTACTGTAGGCCCCTATTACATAATCTTACTGACTCTCCCAGCCCTACATGACCAGGGTCCATGTACCAGAAGCAGCTTCTGCCTCCTTACTGACTTACTATAGGCCCCTATTACAGAATCTTACTGACTCCCAGCCCTACATGACCAGGGTCCATGTCCCAGAAGCAGCTTCTGCCTCCTTACTGACTTACTGTAGGCCCCTATTACATAATCTTACTGTCTCCCAGCCCTACATGACCAGGGTCCATGGTACCAGAAGCAGCTTCTGCCTCCTTACTGACTTACTGTAGGCCCCTATTACATAATCTTACTGACTCCCAGCCCTACATGACCAGGGTCCATGTACCAGAAGCAGCTTCTGCCTCCTTACTGACTTACTGTAGGCCTCTATTACATAATCTTACTGACTCTCCCAGCCCTACATGACCAGGGTCCATGTACCAGAAGCAGCTTCTGCCTCCTTACTGTAGGCCCCTATTACATAATCTTACTGACTCTCCCAGCCTTACATGACCCGGGTCCATGTACCAGAAGCAGCTTCTGCCTCCTTACTGACTTACTGTAGGCACCCTATTACAGAATCTTACTGACTCCCAGCCCTACATGACCAGGGTCCATGTCCCAGAAGCAGCTTCTGCCTCCTTACTGACTTACTGTAGGCCCCTATTACATAATCTTACTGACTCCCAGCCCTACATGACCAGGGTCCATGGTACCAGAAGCAGCTTCTGCCTCCTTACTGACTTACTGTAGGCCCCTATTACATAATCTTACTGACTCCCAGCCCTACATGACCAGGGTCCATGTACCAGAAGCAGTTTCTGCCTCCTTACTGACTTACTATAGGCCCCTATTACAGAATCTTACTGACTCCCAGCCCTACATGACCAGGGTCCATGTACCAGAAGCAGCTTCTGCCTCCTTACTGACTTACTGTAGGCCCCTATTACACAATCTTACTGACTCTCCCAGCCCTACATGACCAGGGTCCATGTACCAGAAGCAGCTTCTGCCTCCTTACTGACTTACTGTAGGCCCCTATTACATAATCTTACTGACTCTCCCAGCCCTACATGACCAGGGTCCATGTACAAGAAGCAGCTTCTGCCTCCTTACTGACTTACTGTAGGCCCCTATTACACAATCTTACTGACTCTCCCAGCCCTACATGACCAGGGTCCATGTACCAGAAGCAGCTTCTGCCTCCTTACTGACTTACTGTAGGCCCCTATTACATAATCTTACTGACTCTCCCAGCCCTACATGACCAGGGTCCATGTACCAGAAGCAGCTTCTGCCTCCTTACTGACTTACTGTAGGCCCCTATTACATTATCTTACTGACTCTCCCAGCCCTACATGACCAGGGTCCATGTACCAGAAGCAGCTTCTGCCTCCTTACTGACTTACTGTAGGCCCCTATTACACAATCTTACTGACTCTCCCAGCCCTACATGACCAGGGTCCATGTACCAGATGCAGCTTCTGCCTCCTTACTGACTTACTGTAGGCCCCTATTACATAATCTTACTGACTCCCAGCCCTACATGACCAGGGTCCATGTACCAGAAGCAGCATCTGCCTCCTTACTGACTTACTGTAGTCCCCTATTACATAATCTTACTGACTCTCCCAGCCCTACATGACCAGGGTCCATGTACAAGAAGCAGCTTCTGCCTCCTTACTGACTTGCTGTAGGCCCCTATTACACAATCTTACTGACTCTCCCAGCCCTACATGACCAGGGTCCATGTACCAGAAGCAGCTTCTGCCTCCTTACTGACTTACTGTAGGCCCCTATTACATAATCTTACTGACTCCCAGCCCTACATCACCAGGGTCCATGTACCAGAAGCAGCATCTGCCTCCTTACTGACTTACTGTAGTCCCCTATTACATAATCTTACTGACTCTCCCAGCCCTACATGACCAGGGTCCATGTACAAGAAGCAGCTTCTGCCTCCTTACTGACTTACTGTAGGCCCCTATTACACAATCTTACTGACTCTCCCAGCCCTACATGACCAGGGTCCATGTACCAGAAGCAGCTTCTGCCTCCTTACTGACTTACTGTAGGCCCCTATTACATAATCTTACTGACTCTCCCAGCCCTACATGACCAGGGTCCATGTACCAGAAGCAGCTTCTGCCTCCTTACTGACTTACTGTAGGCCCCTATTACATTATCTTACTGACTCTCCCAGCCCTACATGACCAGGGTCCATGTACCAGAAGCAGCATCTGCCTCCTTACTGTAGGTCCCTATTACATAATCTTACTGACTCTCCCAGCCTTACATGACCAGGGTCCATGTACCAGAAGCAGCTTCTGCCTCCTTACTGACTTACTGTAGGCACCCTATTACAGAATCTTACTGACTCCCAGCCCTACATGACCAGGGTCCATGTCCCAGAAGCAGCTTCTGCCTCCTTACTGACTTACTGTAGGCCCCTATTACATAATCTTACTGACTCCCAGCCCTACATGACCAGGGTCCATGGTACCAGAAGCAGCTTCTGCCTCCTTACTGACTTACTGTAGGCCCCTATTACATAATCTTACTGACTCCCAGCCCTACATGACCAGGGTCCATGTACCAGAAGCAGTTTCTGCCTCCTTACTGACTTACTATAGGCCCCTATTACAGAATCTTACTGACTCCCAGCCCTACATGACCAGGGTCCATGTACCAGAAGCAGCTTCTGCCTCCTTACTGACTTACTGTAGGCCCCTATTACACAATCTTACTGACTCTCCCAGCCCTACATGACCAGGGTCCATGTACCAGAAGCAGCTTCTGCCTCCTTACTGACTTACTGTAGGCCCCTATTACATAATCTTACTGACTCTCCCAGCCCTACATGACCAGGGTCCATGTACAAGAAGCAGCTTCTGCCTCCTTACTGACTTACTGTAGGCCCCTATTACACAATCTTACTGACTCTCCCAGCCCTACATGACCAGGGTCCATGTACCAGAAGCAGCTTCTGCGTCCTTACTGACTTACTGTAGGCCCCTATTACATAATCTTACTGACTCTCCCAGCCCTACATGACCAGGGTCCATGTACCAGAAGCAGCTTCTGCCTCCTTACTGACTTACTGTAGGCCCCTATTACATTATCTTACTGACTCTCCCAGCCCTACATGACCAGGGTCCATGTACCAGAAGCAGCTTCTGCCTCCTTACTGTAGGTCCCTATTACATAATCTTACTGACTCTCCCAGCCTTACATGACCAGGGTCCATGTACCAGAAGCAGCTTCTGCCTCCTTACTGACTTACTGTAGGCACCCTATTACAGAATCTTACTGACTCCCAGCCCTACATGACCAGGGTCCATGTCCCAGAAGCAGCTTCTGCCTCCTTACTGACTTACTGTAGGCCCCTATTACATAATCTTACTGACTCCCAGCCCTACATGACCAGGGTCCATGGTACCAGAAGCAGCTTCTGCCTCCTTACTGACTTACTGTAGGCCCCTATTACATAATCTTACTGACTCCCAGCCCTACATGACCAGGGTCCATGTACCAGAAGCAGTTTCTGCCTCCTTACTGACTTACTATAGGCCCCTATTACAGAATCTTACTGACTCCCAGCCCTACATGACCAGGGTCCATGTACCAGAAGCAGCTTCTGCCTCCTTACTGACTTACTGTAGGCCCCTATTACACAATCTTACTGACTCTCCCAGCCCTACATGACCAGGGTCCATGTACCAGAAGCAGCTTCTGCCTCCTTACTGACTTACTGTAGGCCCCTATTACATAATCTTACTGACTCTCCCAGCCCTACATGACCAGGGTCCATGTACAAGAAGCAGCTTCTGCCTCCTTACTGACTTACTGTAGGCCCCTATTACACAATCTTACTGACTCTCCCTGCCCTACATGACCAGGGTCCATGTACCAGAAGCAGCTTCTGCCTCCTTACTGACTTACTGTAGGCCCCTATTACATAATCTTACTGACTCTCCCAGCCCTACATGACCAGGGTCCATGTACCAGAAGCAGCTTCTGCCTCCTTACTGACTTACTGTAGGCCCCTATTACATTATCTTACTGACTCTCCCAGCCCTACATGACCAGGGTCCATGTACCAGAAGCAGCTTCTGCCTCCTTACTGTAGGTCCCTATTACATAATCTTACTGACTCTCCCAGCCTTACATGACCAGGGTCCATGTACCAGAAGCAGCTTCTGCCTCCTTACTGACTTACTGTAGGCACCCTATTACAGAATCTTACTGACTCCCAGCCCTACATGACCAGGGTCCATGTCCCAGAAGCAGCTTCTGCCTCCTTACTGACTTACTGTAGGCCCCTATTACATAATCTTACTGACTCCCAGCCCTACATGACCAGGGTCCATGGTACCAGAAGCAGCTTCTGCCTCCTTACTGACTTACTGTAGGCCCCTATTACATAATCTTACTGACTCCCAGCCCTACATGACCAGGGTCCATGTACCAGAAGCAGTTTCTGCCTCCTTACTGACTTACTATAGGCCCCTATTACAGAATCTTACTGACTCCCAGCCCTACATGACCAGGGTCCATGTACCAGAAGCAGCTTCTGCCTCCTTACTGACTTACAGTAGGCCCCTATTACATAATCTTACTGACTCTCCCAGCCCTACATGACCAGGGTCCATGTACCAGAAGCAGCTTCTGTCTCCTTACTGACTTACTGTAGGCCCCTATTACATAATCTTACTGACTCTCCCAGCCCTACATGACCAGGGTCCATGTCCCAGAAGCAGCTTCTGCCTCCTTACTGACTTACTGTAGGCCCCTATTACATAATCTTACTGACTCCCAGCCCTACATGACCAGGGTCCATGTACCAGAAGCAGCTTCTGCCTCCTTACTGACTTACTGTAGGCCCCTATTACATAATCTTACTGACTCTCCCAGCCCTACATGACCAGGGTCCATGTACCAGAAGCAGCTTCTGCCTCCTTACTGACTTACTATAGGCCCCTATTACAGAATCTTACTGACTCCCAGCCCTACATGACCAGGGTCCATGTCCCAGAAGCAGCTTCTGCCTCCTTACTGACTTACTGTAGGCCCCTATTACATAATCTTACTGACTCCCAGCCCTACATGACCAGGGTCCATGTACCAGAAGCAGCTTCTGCCTCCTTACTGACTTACTGTAGGCCTCTATTACATAATCTTACTGACTCTCCCAGCCCTACATGACCAGGGTCCATGTACCAGAAGCAGCTTCTGCCTCCTTACTGACTTACTGTAGGCCCCTATTACATAATCTTACTGACTCTCCCAGCCTTACATGACCCGGGTCCATGTACCAGAAGCAGCTTCTGCCTCCTTAATGTAGGCCCCTATTACATAATCTTACTGACTCTCCCAGCCCTACATGACCAGGGTCCATGTACCAGAAGCAGCTTCTGCCTCCTTACTGACTTACTGTAGTCCCCTATTACATAATCTTACTGACTCTCCCAGCCCTACATGACCAGGGTCCATGTACCAGAAGCAGCTTCTGCCTCCTTACTGACTTACTGTAGACCCCTATTACATAATCTTACTGACTCTCCCAGCCCTACATGACCAGGGTCCATGTACCAAAAGCAGCTTCTGCCTCCTTACTGACTTACTGTAGGCCCCTATTACATAATCTTACTGACTCTCCCAGCCCTACATGACCAGGGTCATGTACCAGAAGCAGCTTCTGGCTCCTTACTGACTTACTGCAGTTCCCTATTACATAATCTTACTGACTCTCCCAGCCCTACATGACCAGGGTCCATGTACCAGAAGCAGCTTCTGCCTCCTTACTGACTTACTGTAGGCCCCTATTACATAATCTTACTGACTCTCCCAGCCCTACATGACCAGGGTCCATGTACCAGAAGCAGCTTCTGCCTCCTTACTGTCTTACTGTAGGCATCCTATTACATAATCTTACTGACTCTCCCAGCCCTACATGACCAGAGTCCATGTACCAGAAGCAGCTTCTGCCTCCTTACTGACTTACTGTAGGCCCCTATTACACAATCTTACTGACTCTCCCAGCCCTACATGACCAGGGTCCATGTACCAGATGCAGCTTCTGCCTCCTTACTGACTTACTGTAGGCCCCTATTACATAATCTTACTGACTCCCAGCCCTACATGACCAGGGTCCATGTACCAGAAGCAGCATCTGCCTCCTTACTGACTTACTGTAGTCCCCTATTACATAATCTTACTGACTCTCCCAGCCCTACATGACCAGGGTCCATGTACAAGAAGCAGCTTCTGCCTCCTTACTGACTTGCTGTAGGCCCCTATTACACAATCTTACTGACTCTCCCAGCCCTACATGACCAGGGTCCATGTACCAGAAGCAGCTTCTGCCTCCTTACTGACTTACTGTAGGCCCCTATTACATAATCTTACTGACTCCCAGCCCTACATCACCAGGGTCCATGTACCAGAAGCAGCATCTGCCTCCTTACTGACTTACTGTAGTCCCCTATTACATAATCTTACTGACTCTCCCAGCCCTACATGACCAGGGTCCATGTACAAGAAGCAGCTTCTGCCTCCTTACTGACTTACTGTAGGCCCCTATTACACAATCTTACTGACTCTCCCAGCCCTACATGACCAGGGTCCATGTACCAAAAGCAGCTTCTGCCTCCTTACTGACTTACTGTAGGCCCATATTACATAATCTTACTGACTCTCCCAGCCCTACATGACCAGGGTCCATGTACCAGAAGCAGCTTCTGCCTCCTTACTGACTTACTGTAGGCCCCTATTACATTATCTTACTGACTCTCCCAGCCCTACATGACCAGGGTCCATGTACCAGAAGCAGCTTCTGCCTCCTTACTGTAGGTCCCTATTACATAATCTTACTGACTCTCCCAGCCTTACATGACCAGGGTCCATGTACCAGAAGCAGCTTCTGCCTCCTTACTGACTTACTGTAGGCACCCTATTACAGAATCTTACTGACTCCCAGCCCTACATGACCAGGGTCCATGTCCCAGAAGCAGCTTCTGCCTCCTTACTGACTTACTGTAGGCCCCTATTGCATAATCTTACTGACTCCCAGCCCTACATGACCAGGGTCCATGGTACCAGAAGCAGCTTCTGCCTCCTTACTGACTTACTGTAGGCCCTTATTACATAATCTAACTGACTCCCAGCCCTACATGACCAGGGTCCATGTACCAGAAGCAGTTTCTGCCTCCTTACTGACTTACTATAGGCCCCTATTACAGAATCTTACTGACTCCCAGCCCTACATGACCAGGGTCCATGTACCAGAAGCAGCTTCTGCCTCCTTACTGACTTACAGTAGGCCCCTATTACATAATCTTACTGACTCTCCCAGCCCTACATGACCAGGGTCCATGTACCAGAAGCAGCTTCTGTCTCCTTACTGACTTACTGTAGGCCCCTATTACATAATCTTACTGACTCTCCCAGCCCTACATGACCAGGGTCCATGTCCCAGAAGCAGCTTCTGCCTCCTTACTGACTTACTGTAGGCCCCTATTACATAATCTTACTGACTCCCAGCCCTACATGACCAGGGTCCATGTACCAGAAGCAGCTTCTGCCTCCTTACTGACTTACTGTAGGCCCCTATTACATAATCTTACTGACTCTCCCAGCCCTACATGACCAGGGTCCATGTACCAGAAGCAGCTTCTGCCTCCTTACTGACTTACTATAGGCCCCTATTACAGAATCTTACTGACTCCCAGCCCTACATGACCAGGGTCCATGTCCCAGAAGCAGCTTCTGCCTCCTTACTGACTTACTGTAGGCCCCTATTACATAATCTTACTGACTCCCAGCCCTACATGACCAGGGTCCATGGTACCAGAAGCAGCTTCTGCCTCCTTACTGACTTACTGTAGGCCCCTATTACATAATCTTACTGACTCCCAGCCCTACATGACCAGGGTCCATGTACCAGAAGCAGCTTCTGCCTCCTTACTGACTTACTGTAGGCCTCTATTACATAATCTTACTGACTCTCCCAGCCCTACATGACCAGGGTCCATGTACCAGAAGCAGCTTCTGCCTCCTTACTGACTTACTGTAGGCCCCTATTACATAATCTTACTGACTCTCCCAGCCTTACATGACCCGGGTCCATGTACCAGAAGCAGCTTCTGCCTCCTTACTGTAGGCCCCTATTACATAATCTTACTGACTCTCCCAGCCCTACATGACCAGGGTCCATGTACCAGAAGCAGCTTCTGCCTCCTTACTGACTTACTGTAGTCCCCTATTACATAATCTTACTGACTCTCCCAGCCCTACATGACCAGGGTCCATGTACCAGAAGCAGCTTCTGCCTCCTTACTGACTTACTGTAGACCCCTATTACATAATCTTACTGACTCTCCCAGCCCTACATGACCAGGGTCCATGTACCAAAAGCAGCTTCTGCCTCCTTACTGACTTACTGTAGGCCCCTATTACATAATCTTACTGACTCTCCCAGCCCTACATGACCAGGGTCATGTACCAGAAGCAGCTTCTGGCTCCTTACTGACTTACTGCAGTTCCCTATTACATCATCTTACTGACTCTCCCAGCCCTACATGACCAGGGTCCATGTACCAGAAGCAGCTTCTGCCTCCTTACTGTCTTACTGTAGGCATCCTATTACATAATCTTACTGACTCTCCCAGCCCTACATGACCAGGGTCCATGTACCAGAAGCAGCTTCTGCCTCCTTACTGACTTACTGTAGGCCCCTATTACACAATCTTACTGACTCTCCCAGCCCTACATGACCAGGGTCCATGTACCAGATGCAGCTTCTGCCTCCTTACTGACTTACTGTAGGCCCCTATTACATAATCTTACTGACTCCCAGCCCTACATGACCAGGGTCCATGTACCAGAAGCAGCTTCTGCCTCCTTACTGACTTACAGTAGGCCCCTATTACATAATCTTACTGACTCTCCCAGCCCTACATGACCAGGGTCCATGTACCAGAAGCAGTTTCTGCCTCCTTACTGACTTACTATAGGCCCCTATTACAGAATCTTACTGACTCCCAGCCCTACATGACCAGGGTCCATGTACCAGAAGCAGCTTCTGCCTCCTTACTGACTTACAGTAGGCCCCTATTACATAATCTTACTGACTCTCCCAGCCCTACATGACCAGGGTCCAAGTACCAGAAGCAGCTTCTGTCTCCTTACTGACTTACTGTAGGCCCCTATTACATAATCTTACTGACTCCCAGCCCTACATGACCAGGGTCCATGGTACCAGAAGCAGCTTCTGCCTCCTTACTGACTTACTGTAGGCCCATATTACATAATCTTACTGACTCCCAGCCCTACATGACCAGGGTCCATGTACCAGAAGCAGCTTCTGCCTCCTTACTGACTTACTGTAGGCCTCTATTACATAATCTTACTGACTCTCCCAGCCCTACATGACCAGGGTCCATGTACCAGAAGCAGCTTCTGCCTCCTTACTGACTTACTGTAGGCCCCTATTACATAATCTTACTGACTCTCCCAGCCTTACATGACCCGGGTCCATGTACCAGAAGCAGCTTCTGCCTCCTTACTGTAGGCCCCTATTACATAATCTTACTGACTCTCCCAGCCCTACATGACCAGGGTCCATGTACCAGAAGCAGCTTCTGCCTCCTTACTGACTTACTGTAGTCCCCTATTACATAATCTTACTGACTCTCCCAGCCCTACATGACCAGGGTCCATGTACCAGAAGCAGCTTCTGCCTCCTTACTGACTTACTGTAGACCCCTATTACATAATCTTACTGACTCTCCCAGCCCTACATGACCAGGGTCCATGTACCAAAAGCAGCTTCTGCCTCCTTACTGACTTACTGTTGGCCCCTATTACATAATCTTACTGACTCTCCCAGCCCTACATGACCAGGGTCCATGTACCAGAAGCAGCTTCTGCCTCCTTACTGACTTACTGTAGGCCCCTATTACATAATCTTACTGACTCTCCCAGCCCTACATGACCAGGGTCCATGTACCAGAAGCAGCTTCTGCCTCCTTACTGTCTTACTGTAGGCATCCTATTACATAATCTTACTGACTCTCCCAGCCCTACATGACCAGGGTCCATGTACCAGAAGCAGCTTCTGCCTCCTTACTGACTTACTGTAGGCCCCTATTACATAATATAACTGACTCTCCCAGCCTTACATGACCCGGGTCCATGTTCCAGAAGCAGCTTCTGCCTCCTTACTGTAGGCCCCTATTACATAATCTTACTGACTCTCCCAGCCCTACATGACCAGGGTCCATGTACCAGAAGCAGCTTCTGCCTCCTTACTGACTTACTGTAGTCCCCTATTACATAATCTTACTGACTCTCCCAGCCCTACATGACCAGGGTCCATGTACCAGAAGCAGCTTCTGCCTCCTTACTGACTTACTGTAGACCCCTATTACATAATCTTACTGACTCTCCCAGCCCTACTTGACCAGGGTCCATGTACCAAAAGCAGCTTCTGCCTCCTTACTGACTTACTGTAGGCCCCTATTACATAATCTTACTGACTCTCCCAGCCCTACATGACCAGGGTCATGTACCAGAAGCAGCTTCTGGCTCCTTACTGACTTACTGCAGTTCCCTATTACATAATCTTACTGACTCTCCCAGCCCTACATGACCAGGGTCCATGTACCAGAAGCAGCTTCTGCCTCCTTACTGACTTACTGTAGGCCCCTATTACATAATCTTACTGACTCTCCCAGCCCTACATGACCAGGGTCCATGTACCAGAAGCAGCTTCTGCATCCTTACTGTCTTACTGTAGGCATCCTATTACATAATCTAACTGACTCTCCCAGCCCTACATGACCAGGGTCCATGTACCAGAAGCAGCTTCTGCCTCCTTACTGACTTACTGTAGGCCCCTATTACATAATCTTACTGACTCCCAGCCCTACATGACCAGGGTCCATGTACCAGAAGCAGCATCTGCCTCCTTACTGACTTACTGTAGTCCCCTATTACATAATCTTACTGACTCTCCCAGCCCTACATGACCAGGGTCCATGTACAAGAAGCAGCTTCTGCCTCCTTACTGACTTGCTGTAGGCCCCTATTACACAATCTTACTGACTCTCCCAGCCCTACATGACCAGGGTCCATGTACCAGAAGCAGCTTCTGCCTCCTTACTGACTTACTGTAGGCCCCTATTACATAATCTTACTGACTCCCAGCCCTACATCACCAGGGTCCATGTACCAGAAGCAGCATCTGCCTCCTTACTGACTTACTGTAGTCCCCTATTACATAATCTTACTGACTCTCCCAGCCCTACATGACCAGGGTCCATGTACAAGAAGCAGCTTCTGCCTCCTTACTGACTTACTGTAGGCCCCTATTACACAATCTTACTGACTCTCCCAGCCCTACATGACCAGGGTCCATGTACCAGAAGCAGCTTCTGCCTCCTTACTGACTTACTGTAGGCCCCTATTACATTATCTTACTGACTCTCCCAGCCCTACATGACCAGGGTCCATGTACCAGAAGCAGCTTCTGCCTCCTTACTGTAGGTCCCTATTACATAATCTTACTGACTCTCCCAGCCTTACATGACCAGGGTCCATGTACCAGAAGCAGCTTCTGTCTCCTTACTGACTTACTGTAGGCCCCTATTACATAATCTTACTGACTCTCCCAGCCCTACATGACCAGGGTCCATGTCCCAGAAGCAGCTTCTGCCTCCTTACTGACTTACTGTAGGCCCCTATTACATAATCTTACTGACTCCCAGCCCTACATGACCAGGGTCCATGTACCAGAAGCAGCTTCTGCCTCCTTACTGACTTACTGTAGGCCCCTATTACATAATCTTACTGACTCTCCCAGCCCTACATGACCAGGGTCCATGTACCAGAAGCAGCTTCTGCCTCCTTACTGTCTTACTGTAGGCATCCTATTACATAATCTTACTGACTCTCCCAGCCCTACATGACCAGGGTCCATGTACCAGAAGCAGCTTCTGCCTCCTTACTGACTTACTGTAGGCCCCTATTACACAATCTTACTGACTCTCCCAGCCCTACATGACCAGGGTCCATGTACCAGATGCAGCTTCTGCCTCCTTACTGACTTACTGTAGGCCCCTATTACATAATCTTACTGACTCCCAGCCCTACATGACCAGGGTCCATGTACCAGAAGCAGTTTCTGCCTCCTTACTGACTTACTATAGGCCCCTATTACAGAATCTTACTGACTCCCAGCCCTACATGACCAGGGTCCATGTACCAGAAGCAGCTTCTGCCTCCTTACTGACTTACAGTAGGCCCCTATTACATAATCTTACTGACTCTCCCAGCCCTACATGACCAGGGTCCATGTACCAGAAGCAGCTTCTGTCTCCTTACTGACTTACTGTAGGCCCCTATTACATAATCTTACTGACTCTCCCAGCCCTACATGACCAGGGTCCATGTCCCAGAAGCAGCTTCTGCCTCCTTACTGACTTACTGTATGCCCCTATTACATAATCTTACTGACTCCCAGCCCTACATGACCAGGGTCCATGTACCAGAAGCAGCTTCTGCCTCCTTACTGACTTACTGTAGGCCCCTATTACATAATCTTACTGACTCTCCCAGCCCTACATGACCAGGGTCCATGTACCAGAAGCAGCTTCTGCCTCCTTACTGACTTACTATAGGCCCCTATTACAGAATCTTACTGACTCCCAGCCCTACATGACCAGGGTCCATGTCCCAGAAGCAGCTTCTGCCTCCTTACTGACTTACTGTAGGCCCCTATTACATAATCTTACTGACTCCCAGCCCTACATGACCAGGGTCCATGGTACCAGAAGCAGCTTCTGCCTCCTTACTGACTTACTGTAGGCCCCTATTACATAATCTTACTGACTCCCAGCCCTACATGACCAGGGTCCATGTACCAGAAGCAGCTTCTGCCTCCTTACTGACTTACTGTAGGCCTCTATTACATAATCTTACTGACTCTCCCAGCCCTACATGACCAGGGTCCATGTACCAGAAGCAGCTTCTGCCTCCTTACTGACTTACTGTAGGCCCCTATTACATAATCTTACTGACTCTCCCAGCCTTACATGACCCGGGTCCATGTACCAGAAGCAGCTTCTGCCTCCTTACTGTAGGCCCCTATTACATAATCTTACTGACTCTCCCAGCCCTACATGACCAGGGTCATGTACCAGAAGCAGCTTCTGGCTCCTTACTGACTTACTGCAGTTCCCTATTACATAATCTTACTGACTCTCCCAGCCCTACATGACCAGGGTCCATGTACCAGAAGCAGCTTCTGCCTCCTTACTGACTTACTGTAGGCCCCTATTACATTATCTTACTGACTCTCCCAGCCCTACATGACCAGGGTCCATGTACCAGAAGCAGCTTCTGCCTCCTTACTGTAGGTCCCTATTACATAATCTTACTGACTCTCCCAGCCTTACATGACCAGGGTCCATGTACCAGAAGCAGCTTCTGCCTCCTTACTGACTTACTGTAGGCACCCTATTACAGAATCTTACTGACTCCCAGCCCTACATGACCAGGGTCCATGTCCCAGAAGCAGCTTCTGCCTCCTTACTGACTTACTGTAGGCCCCTATTACAGAATCTTACTGACTCCCAGCCCTACATGACCAGGGTCAATGTACCAGAAGCAGCTTCTGCCTCCTTACTGACTTACAGTAGGCCCCTATTACATAATCTTACTGACTCTCCCAGCCCTACATGACCAGGGTCCATGTACCAGAAGCAGCTTCTGTCTCCTTACTGACTTACTGTAGGCCCCTATTACATAATCTTACTGACTCTCCCAGCCCTACATGACCAGGGTCCATGTCCCAGAAGCAGCTTCTGCCTCCTTACTGACTTACTGTAGGCCCCTATTACATAATCTTACTGACTCCCAGCCCTACATGACCAGGGTCCATGTACCAGAAGCAGCTTCTGCCTCCTTACTGACTTACTGTAGGCCCCTATTACATAATCTTACTGACTCTCCCAGCCCTACATGACCAGGGTCCATGTACCAGAAGCAGCTTCTGCCTCCTTACTGACTTACTATAGGCCCCTATTACAGAATCTTACTGACTCCCAGCCCTACATGACCAGGGTCCATGTCCCAGAAGCAGCTTCTGCCTCCTTACTGACTTACTGTAGGCCCCTATTACATAATCTTACTGACTCCCAGCCCTACATGACCAGGGTCCATGGTACCAGAAGCAGCTTCTGCCTCCTTACTGACTTACTGTCGGCCCCTATTACATAATCTTACTGACTCCCAGCCCTACATGACCAGGGTCCATGTACCAGAAGCAGCTTCTGCCTCCTTACTGACTTACTGTAGGCCTCTATTACATAATCTTACTGACTCTCCCAGCCCTACATGACCAGGGTCCATGTACCAGAAGCAGCTTCTGCCTCCTTACTGACTTACTGTAGGCCCCTATTACATAATCTTACTGACTCTCCCAGCCTTACATGACCCGGGTCCATGTACCAGAAGCAGCTTCTGCCTCCTTACTGTCTTACTGTAGGCCCCTATTACATAATCTTACTGACTCTCCCAGCCCTACATGACCAGGGTCATGTACCAGAAGCAGCTTCTGGCTCCTTACTGACTTACTGCAGTTCCCTATTACATAATCTTACTGACTCTCCCAGCCCTACATGACCAGGGTCCATGTACCAGAAGCAGCTTCTGCCTCCTTACTGACTTACTGTAGGCCCCTATTACATAATCTTACTGACTCTACCAGCCCTACATGACCAGGGTCCATGTACCAGAAGCAGCTTCTGCCTCCTTACTGACTTACTGTAGGTCCCTATTACACAATCTTACTGACTCTCCCAGCCCTACATGACCAGGGTCCATGTACCAGAAGCAGCTTCTGCCTCCTTACTGTCTTACTGTAGGCATCCTATTACATAATCTTACTGACTCTCCCAGCCCTACATGACCAGGGTCCATGTACCAGAAGCAGCTTCTGCCTCCTTACTGACTTACTGTAGGCCCCTATTACACAATCTTACTGACTCTCCCAGCCCTACATGACCAGGGTCCATGTACCAGATGCAGCTTCTGCCTCCTTACTGACTTACTGTAGGCCCCTATTACATAATCTTACTGACTCCCAACCCTACATGACCAGGGTCCATGTACCAGAAGCAGTTTCTGCCTCCTTACTGTCTTACTGTAGGCATCCTATTACATAATCTTACTGACTCTCCCAGCCCTACATGACCAGGGTCCATGTACCAGAAGCAGCTTCTGCCTCCTTACTGTCTTACTGTAGGCATCCTATTACATAATCTTACTGACTCTCCCAGCCCTACATGACCAGGGTCCATGTACCAGAAGCAGCTTCTGCCTCCTTACTGACTTACTGTAGGCCCCTATTACACAATCTTACTGACTCTCCCAGCCCTACATGACCAGGGTCCATGTACCAGATGCAGCTTCTGCCTCCTTACTGACTTACTGTAGGCCCCTATTACATAATCTTACTGACTCCCAGCCCTACATGACCAGGGTCCATGTACCAGAAGCAGTTTCTGCCTCCTTACTGACTTACTATAGGCCCCTATTACAGAATCTTACTGACTCCCAGCCCTACATGACCAGGGTCCATGTACCAGAAGCAGCTTCTGCCTCCTTACTGACTTACAGTAGGCCCCTATTACATAATCTTACTGACTCTCCCAGCCCTACATGACCAGGGTCCATGTACCAGAAGCAGCTTCTGTCTCCTTACTGACTTACTGTAGGCCCCTATTACATAATCTTACTGACTCTCCCAGCCCTACATGACCAGGGTCCATGTCCCAGAAGCAGCTTCTGCCTCCTTACTGACTTACTGTAGGCCCCTATTACATAATCTTACTGACTCCCAGCCCTACATGACCAGGGTCCATGTACCAGAAGCAGCTTCTGCCTCCTTACTGACTTACTGTAGGCCCCTATTACATAATCTTACTGACTCTCCCAGCCCTACATGACCAGGGTCCATGTACCAGAAGCAGCTTCTGCCTCCTTACTGACTTACTATAGGCCCCTATTACAGAATCTTACTGACTCCCAGCCCTACATGACCAGGGTCCATGTCCCAGAAGCAGCTTCTGCCTCCTTACTGACTTACTGTAGGCCCCTATTACATAATCTTACTGACTCCCAGCCCTACATGACCAGGGTCCATGGTACCAGAAGCAGCTTCTGCCTCCTTACTGACTTACTGTAGGCCCCTATTACATAATCTTACTGACTCCCAGCCCTACATGACCAGGGTCCATGTACCAGAAGCAGCTTCTGCCTCCTTACTGACTTACTGTAGGCCTCTATTACATAATCTTACTGACTCTCCCAGCCCTACATGACCAGGGTCCATGTACCAGAAGCAGCTTCTGCCTCCTTACTGACTTACTGTAGGCCCCTATTACATAATCTTACTGACTCTCCCAGCCTTACATGACCCGGGTCCATGTACCAGAAGCAGCTTCTGCCTCCTTACTGTAGGCCCCTATTACATAATCTTACTGACTCTCCCAGCCCTACATGACCAGGGTCCATGTACCAGAAGCAGCTTCTGCCTCCTTACTGACTTACTGTAGTCCCCTATTACATAATCTTACTGACTCTCCCAGCCCTACATGACCAGGGTCCATGTACCAGAAGCAGCTTCTGCCTCCTTACTGACTTACTGTAGACCCCTATTACATAATCTTACTGACTCTCCCAGCCCTACATGACCAGGGTCCATGTACCAAAAGCAGCTTCTGCCTCCTTACTGACTTACTGTAGGCCCCTATTACACAATCTTACTGAATCTCCCAGCCCTACATGACCAGGGTCCATGTACCAGAAGCAGCTTCTGGCTCCTTACTGACTTACTGCAGTTCCCTATTACATAATCTTACTGACTCTCCCAGCCCTACATGACCAGGGTCCATGTACCAGAAGCAGCTTCTGCCTCCTTACTGACTTACTGTAGGCCCCTATTACATAATCTTACTGACTCTCCCAGCCCTACATGACCAGGGTCCATGTACCAGAAGCAGCTTCTGCCTCCTTACTGTCTTACTGTAGGCATCCTATTACATAATCTTACTGACTCTCCCAGCCCTACATGACCAGGGTCCATGTACCAGAAGCAGCTTCTGCCTCCTTACTGACTTACTGTAGGCCCCTATTACACAATCTTACTGACTCTCCCAGCCCTACATGACCAGGGTCCATGTACCAGATGCAGCTTCTGCCTCCTTACTGACTTACTGTAGGCCCCTATTACATAATCTTACTGACTCCCAGCCCTACATGACCAGGGTCCATGTACCAGAAGCAGCATCTGCCTCCTTACTGACTTACTGTAGTCCCCTATTACATAATCTTACTGACTCTCCCAGCCCTACATGACCAGGGTCCATGTACAAGAAGCAGCTTCTGCCTCCTTACTGACTTGCTGTAGGCCCCTATTACACAATCTTACTGACTCTCCCAGCCCTACATGACCAGGGTCCATGTACCAGAAGCAGCTTCTGCCTCCTTACTGACTTACTGTAGGCCCCTATTACATAATCTTACTGACTCCCAGCCCTACATCACCAGGGTCCATGTACCAGAAGCAGCATCTGCCTCCTTACTGACTTACTGTAGTCCCCTATTACATAATCTTACTGACTCTCCCAGCCCTACATGACCAGGGTCCATGTACAAGAAGCAGCTTCTGCCTCCTTACTGACTTACTGTAGGCCCCTATTACACAATCTTACTGACTCTCCCAGCCCTACATGACCAGGGTCCATGTACCAGAAGCAGCTTCTGCCTCCTTACTGACTTACTGTAGGCCCCTATTACATAATCTTACTGACTCTCCCAGCCCTACATGACCAGGGTCCATGTACCAGAAGCAGCTTCTGCCTCCTTACTGACTTACTGTAGGCCCCTATTACATAATCTTACTGACTCTCCCAGCCCTACATGACCAGGGTCCATGTACCAGAAGCAGCTTCTGCCTCCTTACTGTCTTACTGTAGGCATCCTATTACATAATCTTACTGACTCTCCCAGCCCTACATGACCAGGGTCCATGTACCAGAAGCAGCTTCTGCCTCCTTACTGACTTACTGTAGGCCCCTATTACACAATCTTACTGACTCTCCCAGCCCTACATGACCAGGGTCCATGTACCAGATGCAGCTTCTGCCTCCTTACTGACTTACTGTAGGCCCCTATTACATAATCTTACTGACTCCCAGCCCTACATGACCAGGGTCCATGTACCAGAAGCAGTTTCTGCCTCCTTACTGACTTACTATAGGCCCCTATTACAGAATCTTACTGACTCCCAGCCCTACATGACCAGGGTCCATGTCCCAGAAGCAGCTTCTGCCTCCTTACTGACTTACTGTAGGCCCCTATTACATAATCTTACTGACTCCCAGCCCTACATGACCAGGGTCCATGTACCAGAAGCAGCTTCTGCCTCCTTACTGACTTACTGTAGGCCCCTATTACAGAATCTTACTGACTCTCCCAGCCCTACATGACCAGGGTCCATGTACCAGAAGCAGCTTCTGCCTCCTTACTGACTTACTATAGGCCCCTATTACAGAATCTTACTGACTCCCAGCCCTACATGACCAGGGTCCATGTCCCAGAAGCAGCTTCTGCCTCCTTACTGACTTACTGTAGGCCCCTATTACATAATCTTACTGACTCCCAGCCCTACATGACCAGGGTCCATGGTACCAGAAGCAGCTTCTGCCTCCTTACTGACTTACTGTAGGCCCCTATTACATAATCTTACTGACTCCCAGCCCTACATGACCAGGGTCCATGTACCAGAAGCAGCTTCTGCCTCCTTACTGACTTACTGTAGGCCTCTATTACATAATCTTACTGACTCTCCCAGCCCTACATGACCAGGGTCCATGTACCAGAAGCAGCTTCTGCCTCCTTACTGACTTACTGTAGGCCCCTATTACATAATCTTACTGACTCTCCCAGCCTTACATGACCCGGGTCCATGTACCAGAAGCAGCTTCTGCCTCCTTACTGTAGGCCCCTATTACATAATCTTACTGACTCTCCCAGCCCTACATGACCAGGGTCCATGTACCAGAAGCAGCTTCTGCCTCCTTACTGACTTACTGTAGTCCCCTATTACATAATCTTACTGACTCTCCCAGCCCTACATGACCAGGGTCCATGTACCAGAAGCAGCTTCTGCCTCCTTACTGACTTACTGTAGACCCCTATTACATAATCTTACTGGCTCTCCCAGCCCTACATGACCAGGGTCCATGTACCAAAAGCAGCTTCTGCCTCCTTACTGACTTACTGTAGGCCCCTATTACATAATCTTACTGACTCTCCCAGCCCTACATGACCAGGGTCCATGTACCAGAAGCAGCTTCTGGCTCCTTACTGACTTACTGCAGTTCCCTATTACATAATCTTACTGACTCTCCCAGCCCTACATGACCAGGGTCCATGTACCAGAAGCAGCTTCTGCCTCCTTACTGACTTACTGTAGGCCCCTATTACATAATCTTACTGACTCTCCCAGCCCTACATGACCAGGGTCCATGTACCAGAAGCAGCTTCTGCCTCCTTACTGTCTTACTGTAGGCATCCTATTACATAATCTTACTGACTCTCCCAGCCCTACATGACCAGGGTCCATGTACCAGAAGCAGCTTCTGCCTCCTTACTGACTTACTGTAGGCCCCTATTACACAATCTTACTGACTCTCCCAGCCCTACATGACCAGGGTCCATGTACCAGATGCAGCTTCTGCCTCCTTACTGACTTACTGTAGGCCCCTATTACATAATCTTACTGACTCTCCCAGCCCTACATGACCAGGGTCCATGTACCAGAAGCAGCTTCTGGCTCCTTACTGACTTACTGTAGGCCCCTATTACATAATCTTACTGACTCTCCCAGCCCTACATGACCAGGGTCCATGTACAAGAAGCAGCTTCTGCCTCCTTACTGACTTGCTGTAGGCCCCTATTACACAATCTTACTGACTCTCCCAGCCCTACATGACCAGGGTCCATGTACCAGAAGCAGCTTCTGCCTCCTTACTGACTTACTGTAGGCCCCTATTACATAATCTTACTGACTCCCAGCCCTACATCACCAGGGTCCATGTGCCAGAAGCAGCATCTGCCTCCTTACTGACTTACTGTAGTCCCCTATTACATAATCTTACTGACTCTCCCAGCCCTACATGACCAGGGTCCATGTACAAGAAGCAGCTTCTGCCTCCTTACTGACTTACTGTAGGCCCCTATTACACAATCTTACTGACTCTCCCAGCCCTACATGACCAGGGTCCATGTACCAGAAGCAGCTTCTGCCTCCTTACTGACTTACTGTAGGCCCCTATTACATATTCTTACTGACTCTCCCAGCCCTACATGACCAGGGTCCATGTACCAGAAGCAGCTTCTGCCTCCTTACTGACTTACTGTAGGCCCCTATTACATTATCTTACTGACTCTCCCAGCCCTACATGACCAGGGTCCATGTACCAGAAGCAGCTTCTGCCTCCTTACTGTAGGTCCCTATTACAAAATCTTACTGACTCTCCCAGCCTTACATGACCAGGGTCCATGTACCAGAAGCAGCTTCTGCCTCCTTACTGACTTACTGTAGGCACCCTATTACATAATCTTACTGACTCCCAGCCCTACATGACCAGGGTCCATGTACCAGAAGCAGCTTCTGCCTCCTTACTGACTTACTGTAGGCCCCTATTACATAATCTTACTGACTCTCCCAGCCCTACATGACCAGGGTCCATGTACCAGAAGCAGCTTCTGCCTCCTTACTGACTTACTATAGGCCCCTATTACAGAATCTTACTGACTCCCAGCCCTACATGACCAGGGTCCATGTCCCAGAAGCAGCTTCTGCCTCCTTACTGACTTACTGTAGGCCCCTATTACATAATCTTACTGACTCCCAGCCCTACATGACCAGGGTCCATGGTACCAGAAGCAGCTTCTGCCTCCTTACTGACTTACTGTAGGCCCCTATTACATAATCTTACTGACTCCCAGCCCTACATGACCAGGGTCCATGTACCAGAAGCAGCTTCTGCCTCCTTACTGACTTACTGTAGGCCTCTATTACATAATCTTACTGACTCTCCCAGCCCTACATGACCAGGGTCCATGTACCAGAAGCAGCTTCTGCCTCCTTACTGACTTACTGTAGGCCCCTATTACATAATCTTACTGACTCTCCCAGCCTTACATGACCCGGGTCCATGTACCAGAAGCCGCTTCTGCCTCCTTACTGTAGGCCCCTATTACATAATCTTACTGACTCTCCCAGCCCTACATGACCAGGGTCCATGTACCAGAAGCAGCTTCTGCCTCCTTACTGACTTACTGTAGTCCCCTATTACATAATCTTACTGACTCTCCCAGCCCTACATGACCAGGGTCCATGTACCAGAAGCAGCTTCTGCCTCCTTACTGACTTACTGTAGACCCCTATTACATAATCTTACTGACTCTCCCAGCCCTACATGACCAGGGTCCATGTACCAAAAGCAGCTTCTGCCTCCTTACTGACTTACTGTAGGCCCCTATTACATAATCTTACTGACTCTCCCAGCCCTACATGACCAGGGTCCATGTACCAGAAGCATCTTCTGGCTCCTTACTGACTTACTGCAGTTCCCTATTACATAATCTTACTGACTCTCCCAGCCCTACATGACCAGGGTCCATGTACCAGAAGCAGCTTCTGCCTCCTTACTGACTTACTGTAGGCCCCTATTACACAATCTTACTGACTCTCCCAGCCCTACATGACCAGGGTCCATGTACCAGATGCAGCTTCTGCCTCCTTACTGACTTACTGTAGGCCCCTATTACATAATCTTACTGACTCCCAGCCCTACATGACCAGGGTCCATGTACAAGAAGCAGCTTCTGCCTCCTTACTGACTTGCTGTAGGCCCCTATTACACAATCTTACTGACTCTCCCAGCCCTACATGACCAGGGTCCATGTACCAGAAGCAGCTTCTGCCTCCTTACTGACTTACTGTAGGCCCCTATTACATAATCTTACTGACTCCCAGCCCTACATGACCAGGGTCCATGTACCAGAAGCAGCATCTGCCTCCTTACTGACTTACTGTAGTCCCCTATTACATAATCTTACAGACTCTCCCAGCCCTACATGACCAGGGTCCATGTACAAGAAGCAGCTTCTGCCTCCTTACTGACTTACTGTAGGCCCCTGTTACACAATCTTACTGACTCTCCCAGCCCTACATGACCAGGGTCCATGTACCAGAAGCAGCTTCTGCCTCCTTACTGACTTACTGTAGGCCCCTATTACATAATCTTACTGACTCTCCCAGCCCTACATGACCAGGGTCCATGTACCAGAAGCAGCTTCTGCCTCCTTACTGACTTACTGTAGGCCCCTATTACATTATCTTACTGACTCTCCCAGCCCTACATGACCAGGGTCCATGTACCAGAAGCAGCTTCTGCCTCCTTACTGTAGGTCCCTATTACATAATCTTACTGACTCTCCCAGCCTTACATGACCAGGGTCCATGTACCAGAAGCAGCTTCTGCCTCCTTACTGACTTACTGTAGGCACCCTATTACATAATCTTACTGACTCTCCCAGCCCTACATGACCAGGGTCCATGTACCAGAAGCAGCTTCTGCCTCCTTACTGACTTACTGTAGGCCCCTATTACATAATCTTACTGACTCTCCCAGCCCTACATGACCAGGGTCCATGTACCAGAAGCAGCTTCTGCCTCCTTACTGACTTACTGTAGGCCCCTATTACATAATCTTACTGACTCTCCCAGCCCTATATGACCAGGGTCCATGTACAAGAAGCAGCTTCTGCCTCCTTACTGACTTACTGTAGGCCCCTATTACATAATCTTACTGACTCTCCCAGCCCTACATGACCAGGGTCCATGTACCAGAAGCAGCTTCTGCCTCCATACTGACTTACTGTAGGCACCCTATTACACAATCTTACTGACTCTCCCAGCCCTACATGACCAGGGTCCATGTACCAGAAGCAGCTTCTGCCTCCTTACTGACTTACTGTAGGCCCCTATTACAGAATCTTACTGACTCTCCCAGCCCTACATGACCCGGGTCCATGTACCAGAAGCAGCTTCTGCCTCCTTACTGACTTACTGTAGGCCCCTATTACAGAATCTTACTGACTCTCCCAGCCCTACATGACCAGGGTCCATGTACCAGAAGCAGCTTCTACCTCCTTACTGACTTACTGTAGGCCCCTATTACACAATCTTACTGACTCTCCCAGCCCTACATGACCAGGGTCCATGTACCAGAAGCAGCTTCTGCCTCCTTACTGTAGGTCCCTATTACATAATCTTACTGACTCTCCCAGCCCTACATGACCAGGGTCCATGTACCAGAAGCAGCTTCTGCCTCCTTACTGACTTACTGTAGGCCCCTATTACATAATCTTACTGACTCTCCCAGCCCTACATGACCAGGGTCCATGTACCAGAAGCAGCTTCTGCCTCCTTACTGACTTACTGTAGGCCTCTATTACATAATCTTACTGACTCTCCCAGCCCTACATGACCAGGGTCCATGTACCAGAAGCAGCTTCTGCCTCCTTACTGACTTACTGTAGGCCCCTATTACATAATCTTACTGACTCTCCCAGCCTTACATGACCCGGGTCCATGTACCAGAAGCAGCTTCTGCCTCCTTACTGTAGGCCCCTATTACATAATCTTACTGACTCTCCCAGCCCTACATGACCAGGGTCCATGTACCAGAAGCAGCTTCTGCCTCCTTACTGACTTACTGTAGTCCCCTATTACATAATCTTACTGACTCTCCCAGCCCTACATGACCAGGGTCCATGTACCAGAAGCAGCTTCTGCCTCCTTACTGACTTACTGTAGACCCCTATTACATAATCTTACTGACTCTCCCAGCCCTACATGACCAGGGTCCATGTACCAAAAGCAGCTTCTGCCTCCTTACTGACTTACTGTAGGCCCCTATTACATAATCTTACTGACTCTCCCAGCCCTACATGACCAGGGTCCATGTACCAGAAGCAGCTTCTGGCTCCTTACTGACTTACTGCAGTTCCCTATTACATAATCTTACTGACTCTCCCAGCCCTACATGACCAGGGTCCATGTACCAGAAGCAGCTTCTGCCTCCTTACTGTCTTACTGTAGGCATCCTATTACATAATCTTACTGACTCTCCCAGCCCTACATGACCAGGGTCCATGTACCAGAAGCAGCTTCTGCCTCCTTACTGACTTACTGTAGGCCCCTATTACACAATCTTACTGACTCTCCCAGCCCTACATGACCAGGGTCCATGTACCAGATGCAGCTTCTGCCTCCTTACTGACTTACTGTAGTCCCCTATTACATAATCTTACTGACTCTCCCAGCCCTACATGACCAGGGTCCATGTACAAGAAGCAGCTTCTGCCTCCTTACTGACTTACTGTAGGCCCCTGTTACACAATCTTACTGACTCTCCCAGCCCTACATGACCAGGGTCCATGTACCAGAAGCAGCTTCTGCCTCCTTACTGACTTACTGTAGGCCCCTATTACATAATCTTACTGACTCTCCCAGCCCTACATGACCAGGGTCCATGTACCAGAAGCAGCTTCTGCCTCCTTACTGACTTACTGTAGGCCCCTATTACATTATCTTACTGACTCTCCCAGCCCTACATGACCAGGGTCCATGTACCAGAAGCAGCTTCTGCCTCCTTACTGTAGGTCCCTATTACATAATCTTACTGACTCTCCCAGCCTTACATGACCAGGGTCCATGTACCAGAAGCAGCTTCTGCCTCCTTACTGACTTACTGTAGGCACCCTATTACATAATCTTACTGACTCTCCCAGCCCTACATGACCAGGGTCCATGTACCAGAAGCAGCTTCTGCCTCCTTACTGACTTACTGTAGGCCCCTATTACATAATCTTACTGACTCTCCCAGCCCTACATGACCAGGGTCCATGTACCAGAAGCAGCTTCTGCCTCCTTACTGACTTACTGTAGGCCCCTATTACATAATCTTACTGACTCTCCAAGCCCTATATGACCAGGGTCCATGTACAAGAAGCAGCTTCTGCCTCCTTACTGACTTACTGTAGGCCCCTATTACATAATCTTACTGACTCTCCCAGCCCTACATGACCAGGGTCCATGTACCAGAAGCAGCTTCTGCCTCCATACTGACTTACTGTAGGCACCCTATTACACAATCTTACTGACTCTCCCAGCCCTACATGACCAGGGTCCATGTACCAGAAGCAGCTTCTGCCTCCTTACTGACTTACTGTAGGCCCCTATTACAGAATCTTACTGACTCTCCCAGCCCTACATGACCCGGGTCCATGTACCAGAAGCAGCTTCTGCCTCCTTACTGACTTACTGTAGGCCCCTATTACAGAATCTTACTGACTCTCCCAGCCCTACATGACCAGGGTCCATGTACCAGAAGCAGCTTCTGCCTCCTTACTGACTTACTGTAGGCCCCTATTACACAATCTTACTGACTCTCCCAGCCCTACATGACCAGGGTCCATGTACTAGAAGCAGCTTCTGCCTCCTTACTGTAGGTCCCTATTACATAATCTTACTGACTCTCCCAGCCCTACATGACCAGGGTCCATGTACCAGAAGCAGCTTCTGCCTCCTTACTGACTTACTGTAGGCCCCTATTACATAATCTTACTGACTCTCCCAGCCCTACATGACCAGGGTCCATGTACCAGAAGCAGCTTCTGCCTCCTTACTGACTTACTGTAGGCACCTATTACATAATCTTACTGACTCTCCCAGCCCTACATGACCAGGGTCCATGTACCAGAAGCAGCTTCTGCCTCCTTACTGACTTACTGTAGGCCCCTATTACATAATCTTACTGACTCTCCCAGCCCTACATGACCCGGGTCCATGTACCAGAAGCAGCTTCTGCCTCCTTACTGACTTACTGTAGTCCCCTATTACATAATGTTACTGACTCTCCCAGCCCTACATGACCAGGGTCCATGTACCAGAAGCAGCTTCTGTCTCCTTACTGACTTACTGTAGGCACCTATTACATAATCTTACTGACTCTCCCAGCCCTACATGACCAGGGTCCATGTACCAGAAGCAGCTTCTGCCTCCTTACTGACTTACTGTAGGCACCCTATTACATAATCTTACTGACTCTCCCAGCCCTACATGACCAGGGTCCATGTACCAGAAGCAGCTTCTGCCTCCTTACTGACTTACTGTAGGCCCCTATTACAGAATCTTACTGACTCTCCCAGCCCTACATGACGCGGGTCCATGTACCAGAAGCAGCTTCTGCCTCCTTACTGACTTACTGTAGGCCCCTATTACACAATCTTACTGACTCTCCCAGCCCTACATGACCAGGGTCCATGTACCAGAAGCAGCTTCTGCCTCCTTACTGACTTACTGTAGGCCCCTATTACATAATCTTACTGACACTCCTAGCCCTACATGACCAGGGTCCATGTACCAGAAGCAGCTTCTGCCTCCTTACTGACTTACTGTAGGCCCCTATTACAGAATCTTACTGACTCTCCCAGCCCTACATGACCAGGGTCCATGTACCAGAAGCAGCTTCTGCCTCCTTACTGACTTGCTGTAGGCCCCTATTACACAATCTTACTGACTCTCCCAGCCCTACATGACCAGGGTCCATGTACCAGAAGCAGCTTCTGTCTCCTTACTGACTTACTGTAGGCCCCTATTACACAATTTTACTGACTCTCCCAGCCCTACATGATCAGGGTCCATGTACCAGAAGCAGCTTCTGTCTCCTTACTGACTTACTGTAGGCCCCTATTACATAATCTTACTGACTCTCCCAGCCCTACATGACCAGGGTCCATGTACCAGAAGCAGCTCCTGCCTCCTTACTGACTTACTGTAGGCCCCTATTACAGAATCTTACTGACTCCCAGCCCTACATGACCAGGGTCCATGTCCCAGAAGCAGCTTCTGCCTCCTTACTGACTTACTGTAGGCCCCTATTACATAATCTTACTGACTCCCAGCCCTACATGACCAGGGTCCATGGTACCAGAAGCAGCTTCTGCCTCCTTACTGACTTACTGTAGGCCCCTATTACATAATCTTACTGACTCCCAGCCCTACATGACCAGGGTCCATGTACCAGAAGCAGCTTCTGCCTCCTTACTGACTTACTATAGGCCCCTATTACAGAATCTTACTGACTCCCAGCCCTACATGACCAGGGTCCATGTACCAGAAGCAGCTTCTGCCTCCTTACTGACTTACAGTAGGCCCCTATTACATAATCTTACTGACTCTCCCAGCCCTACATGACCAGGGTCCATGTACCAGAAGCAGCTTCTGTCTCCTTACTGACTTACTGTAGGCCCCTATTACATAACATTACTGACTCTCCCAGCCCTACATGACCAGGGTCCATGTCCCAGAAGCAGCTTCTGCCTCCTTACTGACTTACTGTAGGCCCCTATTACATAATCTTACTGACTCCCAGCCCTACATGACCAGGGTCCATGTACCAGAAGCAGCTTCTGCCTCCTTACTGACTTACTGTAGGCCCCTATTACATAATCTTACTGACTCTCCCAGCCCTACATGACCAGGGTCCATGTACCAGAAGCAGCTTCTGCCTCCTTACTGACTTACTGTAGGCCTCTATTACATAATCTTACTGACTCTCCCAGCCCTACATGACCAGGGTCCATGTACCAGAAGCAGCTTCTGCCTCCTTACTGACTTACTGTAGGCCCCTATTACATAATCTTACTGACTCTCCCAGCCTTACATGACCAGGGTCCATGTACCAGAAGCAGCTTCTGCCTCCTTACTGTAGGCCCCTATTACATAATCTTACTGACTCTCCCAGCCCTACATGACCAGGGTCCATGTACCAGAAGCAGCTTCTGCCTCCTTACTGACTTACTGTAGTCCCCTATTACATAATCTTACTGACTCTCCCAGCCCTACATGACCAGGGTCCATGTACCAGAAGCAGCTTCTGCCTCCTTACTGACTTACTGTAGACCCCTATTACATAATCTTACTGACTCTCCCAGCCCTACATGACCAGGGTCCATGTACCAGAAGCAGCTTCTGCCTCCTTACTGACTTACTGTAGGCCCCTATTACATAATCTTAATGACTCTCCCAGCCCTACATGACCAGGGTCCATGTACCAAAAGCAGCTTCTGCCTCCTTACTGACTTACTGTAGGCCCCTATTACATAATCTTACTGACTCTCCCAGCCCTACATGACCAGGGTCCATGTACCAGAAGCAGCTTCTGGCTCCTTACTGACTTACTGTAGTTCCCTATTACATAATCTTACTGACTCTCCCAGCCCTACATGACCAGGGTCCATGTACCTGAAGCAACTTCTGCCTCCTTACTGACTTACCGTAGGCCCCTATTATATAATCTTACTGACTCTCCCAGCCCTACATGACCAGGGTCCATGTACCAGAAGCAGCTTCTGCCGCCTTACTGTCTTACTGTAGGCATCCTATTACATAATCTTACTGACTCTCCCAGCCCTACATGACCAGGGTCCATGTACCAGAAGCAGCTTCTGCCTCCTTACTGACTTACTGTAGGCCCCTATTACACAATCTTACTGACTCTCCCAGCCCTACATGACCAGGGTCCATGTACCAGATGCAGCTTCTGCCTCCTTACTGACTTACTGTAGGCCCCTATTACATAATCTTACTGACTCCCAGCCCTACATGACCAGGGTCCATGTACCAGAAGCAGCTTCTGCCTCCTTACTGACTTACTGTAGTCATTACATAATCTTACTGACTCTCCCAGCCCTACATGACCAGGGTCCATGTACAAGAAGCAGCTTCTGCCTCCTTACTGACTTACTGTAGGCCCCTATTACACAATCTTACTGACTCTCCCAGCCCTACATGACCAGGGTCCATGTACCAGAAGCAGCTTCTGCCTCCTTACTGACTTACTGTAGGCCCCTATTACATAATCTTACTGACTCCCCAGCCCTACATGACCAAGGGTCCATGTACCAGAAGCAGCATCTGCCTCCTTACTGACTTACTGTAGTCCCCTATTACATAATCTTACTGACTCTCCCAGCCCTACATGACCAGGGTCCATGCTACAAGAAGCAGCTTCTGCCTCCTTACTGACTTACTGTAGGCCCCTATTACACAAGCTTACTGACTCTCGCCAGCCCTACATGACCAGGGTCCATGTACCAGAAGCAGCTTCTGCCTCCTTACTGACTTACTGTAGGCCCCTATTACATAATCTTACTGACTCTCCCAGCCCTACATGACCAGGGTCCATGTACCAGAAGCAGCTTCTGCCTCCTTACTGACTTACTGTAGGCCCCTATTACACAATCTTACTGACTCTCCCAGCCCTACATGACCAGGGTCCATGTACCAGAAGCAGCTTCTGCCTCCTTACTGTAGGTCCCTATTACATAATCTTACTGACTCTTTCAGCCCTACATGACCAGGGTCCATGTACCAGAAGCAGCTTCTGCCTCCTTACTGACTTACTGTAGGCACCCTATTACATAATCTTACTGACTCTCCCAGCCCTACATGACCAGGGTCCATGTACCAGAAGCAGCTTCTGCCTCCTTACTGACTTACTGTAGGCCCCTATTACATAATCTTACTGACTCTCCCAGCCCTACATGACCAGGCTCCATGTACCAGAAGCAGCTTCTGCCTCCTTACTGACTTACTGTAGGCCCCTATTACATAATCTTACTGACTCTCCCAGCCCTACTATGACCAGGGGTCCATGGTACCAGAAGCAGCTTCTGCCTCCTTACTGACTTACTGTAGGCCCCTATTACATAATCTTACTGACTCCCAGCCCTACATGACCAGGGTCCATGGTACCAGAAGCAGCTTCTGCCTCCTTACTGACTTACTGTAGGCCCCTATTACATAATCTTACTGACTCTCCAGCCCTACATGACCAGGGTCCATGTACCAGAAGCAGCTTCTGCCTCCTTACTGACTTACTGTAGGCCTCCTATTACATAATCTTACTGACTCTCCCAGCCCTACATGACCAGGGTCCATGTACCAGAAGCAGCGTCTGCCGCCTTACTGACTTACTGTAGGCCCCTATTACATAATCTTACTGACTCTCCCAGCCTTACATGACCCGGGTCCATGTACCAGAAGCAGCTTCTGCCTCCTTACTGTAGGCCCCTATTACATAATCTTACTGACTCTCCCAGCCTCTACATGACCAGGGTCCATGTACCAGAAGCAGCTTCTGCCTCCTTACTGACTTACTGTAGTCCCCTATTACATAATCTTACTGACTCTCCCAGCCCTACATGACCAGGGTCCATGTACCAGAAGCAGCTTCTGCCTCCTTACTGACTTACTGTAGACCCCTATTACATAATCTTACTGACTCTCCCAGCCCTACATGACCCCGGTCCATGTACCAAAAGCAGCTTCTGCCTCCTTACTGACTTACTGTAGGCCCCTATTACATAATCTTACTGACTCTCCCAGCCCTACATGACCAGGGTCCATGTACCAGAAGCAGCTTCTGGCTCCTTACTGACTTACTGTAGTTCCCTATTACATAATCTTACTGACTCTCCCAGCCCTACATGACCCGGGTCCATGTACCAAAAGCAGCTTCTGCCTCCTTACTGACTTACTGTAGGCCCCTATTACACAATCTTACTGACTCTCCCAGCCCTACATGACCAGGGTCCATGTACCAGATGCAGCTTCTGCCTCCTTACTGACTTACTGTAGGCCCCTATTACATAATCTTACTGACTCCCAGCCCTACATGACCAGGGTCCATGTACCAGAAGCAGCATCTGCCTCCTTACTGACTTACTGTAGTCCCCTATTACATAATCTTACTGACTCTCCCAGCCCTACATGACCAGGGTCCATGTACAAGAAGCAGCTTCTGCCTCCTACTGACTTACTGTAGGCCCCTATTACACAATCTTACTGACTCTCCCGGCCCTACATGACCAGGGGTCCATGTACCAGAAGCAGCTTCTGTCTCCTTACTGACTTACTGTAGGCCCCTATTACATAATCTTACTGACTCCCAGCCCTACATGACCAGGGTCCATGTACCAGAAGCAGCATCTGCCTCCTTACTGACTTACTGTAGTCCCCTATTACATAATCTTACTGACTCTCCCAGCCCTACATGACCAGGGTCCATGTACAAGAAGCAGCTTCTGCCTCCTTACTGACTTACTGTAGGCCCCTATTACACAATCTTACTGACTCTCCCAGCCCTACATGACCAGGGTCCATGTACCAGAAGCAGCTTCTGCCTCCTTACTGACTTACTGTAGGCCCCTATTACATAATCTTACTGACTCTCCCAGCCCTACATGACCAGGGTCCATGTACCAGAAGCAGCTTCTGCCTCCTTACTGACTTACTGTAGGCCCCTATTACATTATCTTACTGACTCTCCCAGCCCTACATGACCAGGGTCCATGTACCAGAAGCAGCTTCTGCCTCCTTACTGTAGGTCCCTATTACATAATCTTACTGACTCTCCCAGCCTTACATGACCAGGGGTCCATGTACCAGAAGCAGCTTCTGCCTAATTACTGACTTACTGTAGGCACCCTATTACATAATCTTACTGACTCTCCCAGCCCTACATGACCAGGGTCCATGTACCAGAAGCAGCTTCTGCCTCCTTACTGACTTACTGTAGGCCCCTATTACATAATCTTACTGACTCTCCCAGCCCTACATGACCAGGGCTCCATGTACCAGAAGCAGCTTCTGCCTCCTTACTGACTTACTGTAGGCCCCTATTACATAATCTTACTGACTCTCCCAGCCCTATATGACTCAGGGTCCATGTACAAGAAGCAGCTTCTGCCTCCTTACTGACTTACTGTAGGCCCCTATTACATAATCTTACTGACTCTCCCAGCCCTACATAACCAGGGTCCATGTACCAGAAGCAGCTTCTGCCTCCATACTGACTTACTGTAGGCACCCTATTACACAATCTTACTGACTCTCCCAGCCCTACATGACCAGGGTCCATGTACCAGAAGCAGCTTCTGCCTCCTTACTGACTTACTGTAGGCCCCTATTACAGAATCTTACTGACTCTCCCAGCCCTACATGACCCGGGTCCATGTACCAGAAGCAGCTTCTGCCTCCTTACTGACTTACTGTAGGCCCCTATTACAGAATCTTACTGACTCTCCCAGCCCTACATGACCAGGGTCCATGTACCAGAAGCAGCTTCTACCTCCTTACTGACTTACTGTAGGCCCCTATTACACAATCTTACTGACTCTCCCAGCCCTACATGACCAGGGTCCATGTACCAGAAGCAGCTTCTGCCTCCTTACTGACTTACAATAGGCCCCTATTACATAATCTTACTGACTCTCCCAGCCCTACATGACCAGGGTCCATGTACCAGAAGCAGCTTCTGTCTCCTTACTGACTTACTGTAGGCCCCTATTACATAATCTTACTGACTCTCCCAGCCCTACATGACCAGGGTCCATGTACCAGAAGCAGCTCCTGCCTCCTTACTGACTTACTGTAGGCCCCTTTTACAGAATCTTACTGACTCCCAGCCCTACATGACCAGGGTCCATGTCCCAGAAGCAGCTTCTGCCTCCTTACTGACTTACTGTAGGCCCCTATTACATAATCTTACTGACTCCCAGCCCTACATGACCAGGGTCCATGGTACCAGAAGCAGCTTCTGCCTCCTTACTGACTTACTGTAGGCCCCTATTACATAATCTTACTGACTCCCAGCCCTACATGACCAGGGTCCATGTACCAGAAGCAGCTTCTGCCTCCTTACTGACTTACTGTAGGCCCCTATTACATAATCTTACTGACTCTCCCAGCCCTACATGACCAGGGTCCATGTACCAGAAGCAGCTTCTGCCTCCTTACTGACTTACTGTAGGCCCCTATTACATAATCTTACTGACTCTCCCAGCCCTACATGACCAGGGTCCATGTACCAGAAGCAGCTTCTGCCTCCTTACTGACTTACTGTAGGCCCCTATTACATAATCTTACTGACTCCCAGCCCTACATGACCAGGGTCCATGGTACCAGAAGCAGCTTCTGCCTCCTTACTGACTTACTGTAGGCCCCTATTACATAATCTTACTGACTCCCAGCCCTACATGACCAGGGTCCATGTACCAGAAGCAGCTTCTGCCTCCTTACTGACTTACTGTAGGCCCCTATTACATAATCTTACTGACTCTCCCAGCCTTACATGACCCGGGTCCATGTACCAGAAGCAGCTTCTGCCTCCTTACTGTAGTTCCCTATTACATAATCTTACTGACTCTCCCAGCCCTACATGACCAGGGTCCATGTACCAGAAGCAGCTTCTGGCTCCTTACTGACTTACTGTAGTTCCCTATTACATAATCTTACTGACTCTCCCAGCCCTACATGACCCGGGTCCATGTACCAAAAGCAGCTTCTGCCTCCTTACTGACTTACTGTAGGCCCCTATTACACAATCTTACTGACTCTCCCGGCCCTACATGACCAGGGTCCATGTACCAGAAGCAGCTTCTGTCTCCTTACTGACTTACTGTAGGCCCCTATTACATAATCTTACTGACTCCCAGCCCTACATGACCAGGGTCCATGTACCAGAAGCAGCATCTGCCTCCTTACTGACTTACTGTAGTCCCCTATTACATAATCTTACTGACTCTCCCAGCCCTACATGACCAGGGTCCATGTACAAGAAGCAGCTTCTGCCTCCTTACTGACTTACTGTAGGCCCCTATTACACAATCTTACTGACTCTCCCAGCCCTACATGACCAGGGTCCATGTACCAGAAGCAGCTTCTGCCTCCTTACTGACTTACTGTAGGCCCCTATTACATAATCTTACTGACTCTCCCAGCCCTACATGACCAGGGTCCATGTACCAGAAGCAGCTTCTGCCTCCTTACTGACTTACTGTAGGCCCCTATTACATTATCTTACTGACTCTCCCAGCCCTACATGACCAGGGTCCATGTACCAGAAGCAGCTTCTGCCTCCTTACTGTAGGTCCCTATTACATAATCTTACTGACTCTCCCAGCCTTACATGACCAGGGTCCATGTACCAGAAGCAGCTTCTGCCTAATTACTGACTTACTGTAGGCACCCTATTACATAATCTTACTGACTCTCCCAGCCCTACATGACCAGGGTCCATGTACCAGAAGCAGCTTCTGCCTCCTTACTGACTTACTGTAGGCCCCTATTACATAATCTTACTGACTCTCCCAGCCCTACATGACCAGGGCTCCATGTACCAGAAGCAGCTTCTGCCTCCTTACTGACTTACTGTAGGCCCCTATTACATAATCTTACTGACTCTCCCAGCCCTATATGACCAGGGTCCATGTACAAGAAGCAGCTTCTGCCTCCTTACTGACTTACTGTAGGCCCCTATTACATAATCTTACTGACTCTCCCAGCCCTACATAACCAGGGTCCATGTACCAGAAGCAGCTTCTGCCTCCATACTGACTTACTGTAGGCACCCTATTACACAATCTTACTGACTCTCCCAGCCCTACATGACCAGGGTCCATGTACCAGAAGCAGCTTCTGCCTCCTTACTGACTTACTGTAGGCCCCTATTACAGAATCTTACTGACTCTCCCAGCCCTACATGACCCGGGTCCATGTACCAGAAGCAGCTTCTGCCTCCTTACTGACTTACTGTAGGCCCCTATTACAGAATCTTACTGACTCTCCCAGCCCTACATGACCAGGGTCCATGTACCAGAAGCAGCTTCTACCTCCTTACTGACTTACTGTAGGCCCCTATTACACAATCTTACTGACTCTCCCAGCCCTACATGACCAGGGTCCATGTACCAGAAGCAGCTTCTGCCTCCTTACTGACTTACAATAGGCCCCTATTACATAATCTTACTGACTCTCCCAGCCCTACATGACCAGGGTCCATGTACCAGAAGCAGCTTCTGTCTCCTTACTGACTTACTGTAGGCCCCTATTACATAATCTTACTGACTCTCCCAGCCCTACATGACCAGGGTCCATGTACCAGAAGCAGCTCCTGCCTCCTTACTGACTTACTGTAGGCCCCTTTTACAGAATCTTACTGACTCCCAGCCCTACATGACCAGGGTCCATGTCCCAGAAGCAGCTTCTGCC
This sequence comes from Pseudophryne corroboree, assembly GCF_028390025.1. Taxonomy (NCBI): domain Eukaryota; kingdom Metazoa; phylum Chordata; class Amphibia; order Anura; family Myobatrachidae; genus Pseudophryne; species Pseudophryne corroboree. Next base: position 61,337 of record NW_026970461.1, on the reverse strand, counting down.
TCCTTACTGACTTACTGTAGGCCCCTATTACATAATCTTACTGACTCCCAGCCCTACATGACCAGGGTCCATGGTACCAGAAGCAGCTTCTGCCTCCTTACTGACTTACTGTAGGCCCCTATTACATAATCTTACTGACTCCCAGCCCTACATGACCAGGGTCCATGTACCAGAAGCAGCTTCTGCCTCCTTACTGACTTACTGTAGGCCCCTATTACATAATCTTACTGACTCTCCCAGCCCTACATGACCAGGGTCCATGTACCAGAAGCAGCTTCTGCCTCCTTACTGACTTACTGTAGGCCCCTATTACATAATCTTACTGACTCTCCCAGCCCTACATGACCAGGGTCCATGTACCAGAAGCAGCTTCTGCCTCCTTACTGACTTACTGTAGGCCCCTATTACATAATCTTACTGACTCCCAGCCCTACATGACCAGGGTCCATGGTACCAGAAGCAGCTTCTGCCTCCTTACTGACTTACTGTAGGCCCCTATTACATAATCTTACTGACTCCCAGCCCTACATGACCAGGGTCCATGTACCAGAAGCAGCTTCTGCCTCCTTACTGACTTACTGTAGGCCCCTATTACATAATCTTACTGACTCTCCCAGCCTTACATGACCCGGGTCCATGTACCAGAAGCAGCTTCTGCCTCCTTACTGTAGTTCCCTATTACATAATCTTACTGACTCTCCCAGCCCTACATGACCAGGGTCCATGTACCAGAAGCAGCTTCTGCCTCCTTACTGACTTACTGTAGGCCCCTATTACATAATCTTACTGACTCTCCCAGCCCTACATGACCAGGGTCCATGTACCTGAAGCAGCTTCTGCCTCCTTACTGTCTTACTGTAGGCATCCTATTACATAATCTTACTGACTCTCCCAGCCCTACATGACCAGGGTCCATGTACCAGAAGCAGCTTCTGCCTCCTTACTGACTTACTGTAGGCCCCCATTACATGATCTTACTGACTCTCCCAGCCCTACATGACCAGGGTCCATGTACCAGATGCATCTTCTGCCTCCTTACTGACTTACTGTAGGCCCCTATTACACAATCTTACTGACTCTCCCAGCCCTACATGACCAGGGTCCATGTACCAGATGCAGCTTCTGCCTCCTTACTGACTTACTGTAGGCCCCTATTACATAATCTTACTGACTCCCAGCCCTACATGACCAGGGTCCATGTACCAGAAGCAGCATCTGCCTCCTTACTGACTTACTGTAGTCCCCTATTACATAATCTTACTGACTCTCCCAGCCCTACATGACCAGGGTCCATGTACAAGAAGCAGCTTCTGCCTCCTTACTGACTTACTGTAGGCCCCTATTACACAATCTTACTGACTCTCCCAGCCCTACATGACCAGGGTCCATGTACCAGAAGCAGCTTCTGTCTCCTTACTGACTTACTGTAGGCCCCTATTACATAATCTTACTGACTCCCAGCCCTACATGACCAGGGTCCATGTACCAGAAGCAGCATCTGCCTCCTTACTGACTTACTGTAGTCCCCTATTACATAATCTTACTGACTCTCCCAGCCCTACATGACCAGGGTCCATGTACAAGAAGCAGCTTCTGCCTCCTTACTGACTTACTGTAGGCCCCTATTACACAATCTTACTGACTCTCCCAGCCCTACATGACCAGGGTCCATGTACCAGAAGCAGCTTCTGCCTCCTTACTGACTTACTGTAGGCCCCTATTACATAATCTTACTGACTCTCCCAGCCCTACATGACCAGGGTCCATGTACCAGAAGCAGCTTCTGCCTCCTTACTGACTTACAATAGGCCCCTATTACATTATCTTACTGACTCTCCCAGCCCTACATGACGAGGGTCCATGTACCAGAAGCAGCTTCTGCCTCCTTACTGTAGGTCCCTATTACATAATCTTACTGACTCTCCCAGCCCTACATGACCAGGGTCCATGTACCAGAAGCAGCTTCTGCCTCCTTACTGACTTACTGTAGGCACCCTATTACATAATCTTACTGACTCTCCCAGCCCTACATGACCAGGGTCCATGTACCAGAAGCAGCTTCTGCCTCCTTACTGACTTACTGTAGGCCCCTATTACATAATCTTACTGACTCTCCCAGCCCTACATGACCAGGCTCCATGTACCAGAAGCAGCTTCTGCCTCCTTACTGACTTACTGTAGGCCCCTATTACATAATCTTACTGACTCTCCCAGCCCTATATGACCAGGGTCCATGTACAAGAAGCAGCTTCTGCCTCCTTACTGACTTACTGTAGGCCCCTATTACATAATCTTACTGACTCTCCCAGCCCTACATAACCAGGGTCCATGTACCAGAAGCAGCTTCTGCCTCCATACTGACTTACTGTAGGCACCCTATTACACAATCTTACTGACTCTCCCAGCCCTACATGACCAGGGTCCATGTACCAGAAGCAGCTTCTGCCTCCTTACTGACTTACTGTAGGCCCCTATTACAGAATCTTACTGACTCTCCCAGCCCTACATGACCCGGGTCCATGTACCAGAAGCAGCTTCTGCCTCCTTACTGACTTACTGTAGGCCCCTATTACAGAATCTTACTGACTCTCCCAGCCCTACATGACCAGGGTCCATGTACCAGAAGCAGCTCCTGCCTCCTTACTGACTTACTGTAGGCCCCTATTACAGAATCTTACTGACTCCCAGCCCTACATGACCAGGGTCCATGTCCCAGAAGCAGCTTCTGCCTCCTTACTGACTTACTTTAGGCCCCTATTACATAATCTTACTGACTCCCAGCCCTACATGACCAGGGTCCATGGTACCAGAAGCAGCTTCTGCCTCCTTACTGACTTACTGTAGGCCCCTATTACATAATCTTACTGACTCCCAGCCCTACATGACCAGGGTCCATGTACCAGAAGCAGCTTCTGCCTCCTTACTGACTTACTGTAGGCCCCTATTACATAATCTTACTGACTCTCCCAGCCCTACATGACCAGGGTCCATGTACCAGAAGCAGCTTCTGCCTCCTTACTGACTTACTGTAGGCCCCTATTACAGAATCTTACTGACTCCCAGCCCTACATGACCAGGGTCCATGTCCCAGAAGCAGCTTCTGCCTCCTTACTGACTTACTGTAGGCCCCTATTACATAATCTTACTGACTCCCAGCCCTACATGACCAGGGTCCATGGTACCAGAAGCAGCTTCTGCCTCCTTACTGACTTACTGTAGGCCCCTATTACATAATCTTACTGACTCCCAGCCCTACATGACCAGGCTCCATGTACCAGAAGCAGCTTCTGCCTCCTTACTGACTTACTGTAGGCCCCTATTACATAATCTTACTGACTCTCCCAGCCTTACATGACCCGGGTCCATGTACCAGAAGCAGCTTCTGCCTCCTTACTGTAGGCCCCTATTACATAATGTTACTGACTCTCCCAGCCCTACATGACCAGGGTCCATGTACCAGAAGCAGCTTCTGCCTCCTTACTGACTTACTGTAGTCCCCTATTACATAATCTTACTGACTCTCCCAGCCCTACATGACCAGGTTCCATGTCCCAGAAGCAGCTTCTGCCTCCTTACTGACTTACTGTAGACCCCTATTACATAATCTTACTGACTCTCCCAGCCCTACATGACCAGGGTCCATGTACCAAAAGCAGCTTCTGCCTCCTTACTGACTTACTGTAGGCCCCTATTACATAATCTTACTGACTCTCCCAGCCCTACATGACCAGGGTCCATGTACCAGAAGCAGCTTCTGCCTCCTTACTGTCTTACTGTAGGCATCCTATTACATAATCTTACTGACTCTCCCAGCCCTACATGACCAGGGTCCATGTACCAGAAGCAGCTTCTGCCTCCTTACTGACTTACTGTAGGCCCCTATTACACAATCTTACTGACTCTCCCAGCCCTACATGACCAGGGTCCATGTACCAGATGCAGCTTCTGCCTCCTTACTGACTTACTGTAGGCCCCTATTACACAATCTTACTGACTCTCCCAGCCCTACATGACCAGGGTCCATGTACCAGAAGCAGCTTCTGCCTCCTTACTGACTTACTGTAGACCCCTATTACATAATCTTACTGACTCCCATCCCTACATGACCAGGGTCCATGTACCAGAAGCAGCATCTGCCTCCTTACTGACTTACTGTAGTCCACTATTACATAATCTTACTGACTCTCCCAGCCCTACATGACCAGGGTCCATGTACAAGAAGCAGCTTCTGCCTCCTTACTGACTTACTGTAGGCCCCTATTACACAATCTTACTGACTCTCCAAGCCCTACATGACCAGGGTCCATGTACCAGAAGCAGCTTCTGCCTCCTTACTGACTTACTGTAGGCCCCTATTACATAATCTTACTGACTCTCCCAGCCCTACATAACCAGGGTCCATGTACCAGAAGCAGCTCCTGCCTCCTTACTGACTTACTGTAGGCCCCTATTACAGAATCTTACTGACTCCCAGCCCTACATGACCAGGGTCCATGTCCCAGAAGCAGCTTCTGCCTCCTTACTGACTTACTGTAGGCCCCTATTACATAATCTTACTGACTCCCAGCCCTACATGACCAGGGTCCATGGTACCAGAAGCAGCTTCTGCCTCCTTACTGACTTACTGTAGGCCCCTATTACATAATCTTACTGACTCCCAGCCCTACATGACCAGGGTCCATGTACCAGAAGCAGCTTCTGCCTCCTTACTGACTTACTGTAGGCCCCTATTACATAATCTTACTGACTCTCCCAGCCCTACATGACCAGGGTCCATGTACCAGAAGCAGCTTCTGCCTCCTTACTGACTTACTGTAGGCCCCTATTACAGAATCTTACTGACTCCCAGCCCTACATGACCAGGGTCCATGTCCCAGAAGCAGCTTCTGCCTCCTTACTGACTTACTGTAGGCCCCTATTACATAATCTTACTGACTCCCAGCCCTACATGACCAGGGTCCATGGTACCAGAAGCAGCTTCTGCCTCCTTACTGACTTACTGTAGGCCCCTATTACATAATCTTACTGACTCCCAGCCCTACATGACCAGGCTCCATGTACCAGAAGCAGCTTCTGCCTCCTTACTGACTTACTGTAGGCCCCTATTACATAATCTTACTGACTCTCCCAGCCTTACATGACCCGGGTCCATGTACCAGAAGCAGCTTCTGCCTCCTTACTGTAGGCCCCTATTACATAATGTTACTGACTCTCCCAGCCCTACATGACCAGGGTCCATGTACCAGAAGCAGCTTCTGCCTCCTTACTGACTTACTGTAGTCCCCTATTACATAATCTTACTGACTCTCCCAGCCCTACATGACCAGGTTCCATGTCCCAGAAGCAGCTTCTGCCTCCTTACTGACTTACTGTAGACCCCTATTACATAATCTTACTGACTCTCCCAGCCCTACATGACCAGGGTCCATGTACCAAAAGCAGCTTCTGCCTCCTTACTGACTTACTGTAGGCCCCTATTACATAATCTTACTGACTCTCCCAGCCCTACATGACCAGGGTCCATGTACCAGAAGCAGCTTCTGCCTCCTTACTGTCTTACTGTAGGCATCCTATTACATAATCTTACTGACTCTCCCAGCCCTACATGACCAGGGTCCATGTACCAGAAGCAGCTTCTGCCTCCTTACTGACTTACTGTAGGCCCCTATTACACAATCTTACTGACTCTCCCAGCCCTACATGACCAGGGTCCATGTACCAGATGCAGCTTCTGCCTCCTTACTGACTTACTGTAGGCCCCTATTACACAATCTTACTGACTCTCCCAGCCCTACATGACCAGGGTCCATGTACCAGAAGCAGCTTCTGCCTCCTTACTGACTTACTGTAGACCCCTATTACATAATCTTACTGACTCCCAGCCCTACATGACCAGGGTCCATGTACCAGAAGCAGCATCTGCCTCCTTACTGACTTACTGTAGTCCACTATTACATAATCTTACTGACTCTCCCAGCCCTACATGACCAGGGTCCATGTACAAGAAGCAGCTTCTGCCTCCTTACTGACTTACTGTAGGCCCCTATTACACAATCTTACTGACTCTCCCAGCCCTACATGACCAGGGTCCATGTACCAGAAGCAGCTTCTGCCTCCTTACTGACTTACTGTAGGCCCCTATTACATAATCTTACTGACTCTCCCAGCCCTACATGACCAGGGTCCATGTACCAGAAGCAGCTTCTGCCTCCTTACTGACTTACTGTAGGCATCCTATTACATAATCTTACTGACTCTCCCAGTCCTACATGACCAGGGTCCATGTAAAAGAAGCAGCTTCTGCCTCGTTACTGACTTACTGTAGGCACCTATTACATAATCTTACTGACTCTCCCAGCCCTACATGACCAGGGTCCATGTACAAGAAGCAGCTTCTGCCTCCTTACTGACTTACTGTAGGCCCCTATTAAACAATCTTACTGACTCTCCCAGCCCTACATGACCAGGGTCCATGTACCAGAAGCAGCTTCTGCCTCCTTACTGACTTACTGTAGGCCCCTATTACATAATCTTACTGACTCTCCCAGCCCTACATGACCAGGGTCCATGTACCAGAAGCAGCTTCTGCCTCCTTACTGACTTACTGTAGGCCCCTATTACATAATCTTACTGACTCTCCCAGCCCTACATGACCAGGTTCCATGTCCCAGAAGCAGCTTCTGCCTCCTTACTGACTTACTGTAGACCCCTATTACATAATCTTACTGACTCTCCCAGCCCTACATGACCAGGGTCCATGTACCAAAAGCAGCTTCTGCCTCCTTACTGACTTACTGTAGGCCCCTATTACATAATCTTACTGACTCTCCCAGCCCTACATGACCAGGGTCCATGTACCAGAAGCAGCTTCTGCCTCCTTACTGTCTTACTGTAGGCATCCTATTACATAATCTTACTGACTCTCCCAGCCCTACATGACCAGGGTCCATGTACCAGAAGCAGCTTCTGCCTCCTTACTGACTTACTGTAGGCCCCTATTACACAATCTTACTGACTCTCCCAGCCCTACATGACCAGGGTCCATGTACCAGATGCAGCTTCTGCCTCCTTACTGACTTACTGTAGGCCCCTATTACACAATCTTACTGACTCTCCCAGCCCTACATGACCAGGGTCCATGTACCAGAAGCAGCTTCTGCCTCCTTACTGACTTACTGTAGACCCCTATTACATAATCTTACTGACTCCCAGCCCTACATGACCAGGGTCCATGTACCAGAAGCAGCATCTGCCTCCTTACTGACTTACTGTAGTCCACTATTACATAATCTTACTGACTCTCCCAGCCCTACATGACCAGGGTCCATGTACAAGAAGCAGCTTCTGCCTCCTTACTGACTTACTGTAGGCCCCTATTACACAATCTTACTGACTCTCCCAGCCCTACATGACCAGGGTCCATGTACCAGAAGCAGCTTCTGCCTCCTTACTGACTTACTGTAGGCCCCTATTACATAATCTTACTGACTCTCCCAGCCCTACATGACCAGGGTCCATGTACCAGAAGCAGCTCCTGCCTCCTTACTGACTTACTGTCGGCCCCTATTACAGAATCTTACTGACTCCCAGCCCTACATGACCAGGGTCCATGTCCCAGAAGCAGCTTCTGCCTCCTTACTGACTTACTGTAGGCCCCTATTACATAATCTTACTGACTCCCAGCCCTACATGACCAGGGTCCATGGTACCAGAAGCAGCTTCTGCCTCCTTACTGACTTACTGTAGGCCCCTATTACATAATCTTACTGACTCCCAGCCCTACATGACCAGGGTCCATGTACCAGAAGCAGCTTCTGCCTCCTTACTGACTTACTGTAGGCCCCTATTACATAATCTTACTGACTCTCCCAGCCCTACATGACCAGGGTCCATGTACCAGAAGCAGCTTCTGCCTCCTTACTGACTTACTGTAGGCCCCTATTACAGAATCTTACTGACTCCCAGCCCTACATGACCAGGGTCCATGTCCCAGAAGCAGCTTCTGCCTCCTTACTGACTTACTGTAGGCCCCTATTACATAATCTTACTGACTCCCAGCCCTACATGACCAGGGTCCATGGTACCAGAAGCAGCTTCTGCCTCCTTACTGACTTACTGTAGGCCCCTATTACATAATCTTACTGACTCCCAGCCCTACATGACCAGGCTCCATGTACCAGAAGCAGCTTCTGCCTCCTTACTGACTTACTGTAGGCCCCTATTACATAATCTTACTGACTCTCCCAGCCTTACATGACCCGGGTCCATGTACCAGAAGCAGCTTCTGCCTCCTTACTGTAGGCCCCTATTACATAATGTTACTGACTCTCCCAGCCCTACATGACCAGGGTCCATGTACCAGAAGCAGCTTCTGCCTCCTTACTGACTTACTGTAGTCCCCTATTACATAATCTTACTGACTCTCCCAGCCCTACATGACCAGGTTCCATGTCCCAGAAGCAGCTTCTGCCTCCTTACTGACTTACTGTAGACCCCTATTACATAATCTTACTGACTCTCCCAGCCCTACATGACCAGGGTCCATGTACCAAAAGCAGCTTCTGCCTCCTTACTGACTTACTGTAGGCCCCAATTACATAATCTTACTGACTCTCCCAGCCCTACATGACCAGGGTCCATGTACCAGAAGCAGCTTCTGCCTCCTTACTGTCTTACTGTAGGCATCCTATTACATAATCTTACTGACTCTCCCAGCCCTACATGACCAGGGTCCATGTACCAGAAGCAGCTTCTGCCTCCTTACTGACTTACTGTAGGCCCCTATTACACAATCTTACTGACTCTCCCAGCCCTACATGACCAGGGTCCATGTACCAGATGCAGCTTCTGCCTCCTTACTGACTTACTGTAGGCCCCTATTACACAATCTTACTGACTCTCCCAGCCCTACATGACCAGGGTCCATGTACCAGAAGCAGCTTCTGCCTCCTTACTGACTTACTGTAGACCCCTATTACATAATCTTACTGACTCCCAGCCCTACATGACCAGGGTCCATGTACCAGAAGCAGCATCTGCCTCCTTACTGACTTACTGTAGTCCACTATTACATAATCTTACTGACTCTCCCAGCCCTACATGACCAGGGTCCATGTACAAGAAGCAGCTTCTGCCTCCTTACTGACTTACTGTAGGCCCCTATTACACAATCTTACTGACTCTCCCAGCCCTACATGACCAGGGTCCATGTACCAGAAGCAGCTTCTGCCTCCTTACTGACTTACTGTAGGCCCCTATTACATAATCTTACTGACTCTCCCAGCCCTACATGACCAGGGTCCATGTACCAGAAGCAGCTTCTGCCTCCTTACTGACTTACTGTAGGCATCCTATTACATAATCTTACTGACTCTCCCAGTCCTACATGACCAGGGTCCATGTAAAAGAAGCAGCTTCTGCCTCGTTACTGACTTACTGTAGGCACCTATTACATAATCTTACTGACTCTCCCAGCCCTACATGACCAGGGTCCATGTACAAGAAGCAGCTTCTGCCTCCTTACTGACTTACTGTAGGCCCCTATTAAACAATCTTACTGACTCTCCCAGCCCTACATGACCAGGGTCCATGTACCAGAAGCAGCTTCTGCCTCCTTACTGACTTACTGTAGGCCCCTATTGCATAATCTTACTGACTCTCCCAGCCCTACATGACCAGGGTCCATGTACCAGAAGCAGCTTCTGCCTCCTTACTGACTTACTGTAGGCCCCTATTACATAATCTTACTGACTCTCCCAGCCCTACATGACCAGGGTCTATGTACCAGAAGCAGCTTCTGCCTCCTTACTGTAGGTCCCTATTACATAATCTTACTGACTCTCCCAGCCCTACATGACCAGGGTCCATGTACCAGAAGCAGCTTCTGCCTCCTTACTGACTTACTGTAGGCACCCTATTACATAATCTTACTGACTCTCCCAGCCCTACATGACCAGGGTCCATGTACCAGAAGCAGCTTCTGCCTCCTTACTGACTTACTGTAGGCCCCTATTACAGAATCTTACTGACTCTCCCAGCCCTACATGACCAGGGTCCATGTCCCAGAGTCCGCTTCTGCCTCCTTACTGACTTACTGTAGGCCCCTATTACATAATCTTACTGACTCTCTCAGCCCTACATGACCAGGGTCCATGTACCAGAAGCAGCTTCTGCCTCCTTACTGACTTACTGTAGGCCCCTATTACATAATCTTACTGACGCTCCCAGCCCTACATGACCAGGGTCCATATACCAGAAGCAGCTTCTGCCTCCTTACTTACTTACTGTAGGCCCCTATTACATAATCTTACTGACTCTCCCAGCCCTACATGACCAGGGTCCATGTACCAGAAGCAGCTTCTGCCTCCTTACTGACTTACTGTAGGCCCCTATTACATAATCTTACTGACTCTCCCAGCCCTACATGACCAGGGTCCATGTACCAGAAGCAGCTTCTGCCTCCTTACTTACTTACTGTAGGCCCCTATTACATAATCTTACTGCCTCTCCCAGTCCTACATGACCAGGGTCCATGTACCAGAAGCAGCTTCTGCCTCCTTACTGACTTACTGTAGGCCCCTATTACAGAATCTTACTGACTCTCCCAGCCCTACATGACCAGGGTCTATGTACCAGAAGCAGCTTCTGCCTCCTTACTGTAGGTCCCTATTACATAATCTTACTGACTCTCCCAGCCCTACATGACCAGGGTCCATGTACCAGAAGCAGCTTCTGCCTCCTTACTGACTTACTGTAGGCACCTATTACATAATCTTACTGACTCTCCCAGCCCTACTTGACCAGGGTCCATGTACCAGAAGCAGCTTCTGCCTCCTTACTGACTTACTGTAGGCCCCTATTACAGAATCTTACTGACTCTCCCAGCCCTACATGACCAGGGTCCATGTCCCAGAGTCCGCTTCTGCCTCCTTACTGACTTACTGTAGGCCCGTATTACACAATCTTACTGACTCTCCCAGCCCTACATGACCAGGGTCCATGTACCAGAAGCAGCTTCTGCCTCCTTACTGACTTACTGTAGGCCCCTATTACATAATCTTACTGACTCTCCCAGCCCTACATGACCAGGGTCCATGTACCAGAAGCAGCTTCTGCCTCCTTACTGACTTACTGTAGGCCCCTATTACATAATCTTACTGACTCTCCCAGCCCTACATGACCAGGGTCTATGTACCAGAAGCAGCTTCTGCCTCCTTACTGACTTACTGTAGGCCCCTATTACATAATCTTACTGACTCTCTCAGCCCTACATGACCAGGGTCCATGTACCAGAAGCAGCTTCTGCCTCCTTACTGACTTACTGTAGGCCCGTATTACACAATCTTACTGACTCTCCCAGCCCTACATGACCAGGGTCCATGTACCAGAAGCAGCTTCTGCCTCCTTACTGACTTACTGTAGGCCCCTATTACATAATCTTACTGACTCTCCCAGCCCTACATGACCAGGGTCCATGTACCAGAAGCAGCTTCTGCCTCCTTACTGACTTACTGTAGGCCCCTATTACATAATCTTACTGACTCTCCCAGCCCTACATGACCAGGGTCTATGTACCAGAAGCAGCTTCTGCCTCCTTACTGTAGGTCCCTATTACATAATCTTACTGACTCTCCCAGCCCTACATGACCAGGGTCCATGTACCAGATGCAGCTTCTGCCTCCTTACTGACTTACTGTAGGCCCCTATTACACAATCTTACTGACTCTCCCAGCCCTACATGACCAGGGTCCATGTACCAGAAGCAGCTTCTGCCTCCTTACTGACTTACTGTAGACCCCTATTACATAATCTTACTGACTCCCAGCCCTACATGACCAGGGTCCATGTACCAGAAGCAGCATCTGCCTCCTTACTGACTTACTGTAGTCCACTATTACATAATCTTACTGACTCTCCCAGCCCTACATGACCAGGGTCCATGTACAAGAAGCAGCTTCTGCCTCCTTACTGACTTACTGTAGGCCCCTATTACACAATCTTACTGACTCTCCCAGCCCTACATGACCAGGGTCCATGTACCAGAAGCAGCTTCTGCCTCCTTACTGACTTACTGTAGGCCCCTATTACATAATCTTACTGACTCTCCCAGCCCTACATGACCAGGGTCCATGTACCAGAAGCAGCTTCTGCCTCCTTACTGACTTACTGTAGGCACCCTATTACATAATCTTACTGACTCTCCCAGTCCTACATGACCAGGGTCCATGTAAAAGAAGCAGCTTCTGCCTCGTTACTGACTTACTGTAGGCACCTATTACATAATCTTACTGACTCTCCCAGCCCTACATGACCAGGGTCCATGTACAAGAAGCAGCTTCTGCCTCCTTACTGACTTACTGTAGGCCCCTATTAAACAATCTTACTGACTCTCCCAGCCCTACATGACCAGGGTCCATGTACCAGAAGCAGCTTCTGCCTCCTTACTGACTTACTGTAGGCCCCTATTACATAATCTTACTGACTCTCCCAGCCCTACATGACCAGGGTCCATGTACCAGAAGCAGCTTCTGCCTCCTTACTGACTTACTGTAGGCCCCTATTACATAATCTTACTGACTCTCCCAGCCCTACATGACCAGGGTCTATGTACCAGAAGCAGCTTCTGCCTCCTTACTGTAGGTCCCTATTACATAATCTTACTGACTCTCCCAGCCCTACATGACCAGGGTCCATGTACCAGAAGCAGCTTCTGCCTCCTTACTGACTTACTGTAGGCACCCTATTACATAATCTTACTGACTCTCCCAGCCCTACATGACCAGGGTCCATGTACCAGAAGCAGCTTCTGCCTCCTTACTGACTTACTGTAGGCCCCTATTACAGAATCTTACTGACTCTCCCAGCCCTACATGACCAGGGTCCATGTCCCAGAGTCCGCTTCTGCCTCCTTACTGACTTACTGTAGGCCCCTATTACATAATCTTACTGACTCTCTCAGCCCTACATGACCAGGGTCCATGTACCAGAAGCAGCTTCTGCCTCCTTACTGACTTACTGTAGGCCCCTATTACATAATCTTACTGACTCTCCCAGCCCTACATGACCAGGGTCCATATACCAGAAGCAGCTTCTGCCTCCTTACTTACTTACTGTAGGCCCCTATTACATAATCTTACTGACTCTCCCAGCCCTACATGACCAGGGTCCATGTACCAGAAGCAGCTTCTGCCTCCTTACTGACTTACTGTAGGCCCCTATTACATAATCTTACTGACTCTCCCAGCCCTACATGACCAGGGTCCATGTACCAGAAGCAGCTTCTGCCTCCTTACTGACTTACTGTAGGCCCCTATTACACAATCTTACTGACTCTCCCAGCCCTACATGACCAGGGTCCATGTACCAGAAGCAGCTTCTGCCTCCTTACTGACTTACTGTAGGCCCCTATTACACAATCTTACTGACTCTCCCAGCCCTACATGACCAGGGTCCATGTACCAGAAGTAGCGTCTGCCTCCTTACTGACTTACTGTAGGCCCCTATTACATAATCTTACTGACTCTCCCAGTCCTACTTGACCAGGGTACATGTACCAGAAGCAGCTTCTGCCTCCTTACTGACTTACTGTAGGCCCCTATTACATAATCTTACTGACTCTCCCAGCCCTACATGACCAGGGTCCATGTACCAGAAGCAGCTTCTGCCTCCTTACTTACTTACTGTAGGCCCCTATTACATAATCTTACTGCCTCTCCCAGTCCTACATGACCAGGGTCCATGTACCAGAAGCAGCTTCTGCCTCCTTACTGACTTACTGTAGGCCCCTATTACAGAATCTTACTGACTCTCCCAGCCCTACATGACCAGGGTCTATGTACCAGAAGCAGCTTCTGCCTCCTTACTGTAGGTCCCTATTACATAATCTTACTGACTCTCCCAGCCCTACATGACCAGGGTCCATGTACCAGAAGCAGCTTCTGCCTCCTTACTGACTTACTGTAGGCACCCTATTACATAATCTTACTGACTCTCCCAGCCCTACATGACCAGGGTCCATGTACCAGAAGCAGCTTCTGCCTCCTTACTGACTTACTGTAGGCCCCTATTACATAATCTTACTGACTCTCCCAGCCCTACATGACCAGGGTCCATGTACCAGAAGCAGCTTCTGCCTCCTTACTGACTTACTGTAGGCACCTATTACATAATCTTACTGACTCTCCCAGCCCTACTTGACCAGGGTCCATGTACCAGAAGCAGCTTCTGCCTCCTTACTGACTTACTGTGGGCCCCTATTACAGAATCTTACTGACTCTCCCAGCCCTACATGACCAGGGTCCATGTCCCAGAGTCCGCTTCTGCCTCCTTACTGACTTACTGTAGGCCCCTATTACATAATCTTACTGACTCTCTCAGCCCTACATGACCAGGGTCCATGTACCAGAAGCAGCTTCTGCCTCCTTACTGACTTACTGTAGGCCCGTATTACACAATCTTACTGACTCTCCCAGCCCTACATGACCAGGGTCCATGTACCAGAAGCAGCTTCTGCCTCCTTACTGACTTACTGTAGGCCCCTATTACATAATCTTACTGACTCTCCCAGGCCTACATGACCAGGGTCCATGTACCAGAAGCAGCTTCTGCCTCCTTACTGACTTACTGTAGGCCCCTATTACATAATCTTACTGACTCTCCCAGCCCTACATGACCAGGGTCTATGTACCAGAAGCAGCTTCTGCCTCCTTACTGTAGGTCCCTATTACATAATCTTACTGACTCTCCCAGCCCTACATGACCAGGGTCCATGTACCAGAAGCAGCTTCTGCCTCCTTACTGACTTACTGTAGGCACCCTATTACATAATCTTACTGACTCTCCCAGCCCTACATGACCAGGGTCCATGTACCAGAAGCAGCTTCTGCCTCCTTACTGACTTACTGTAGGCCCCTATTACATAATCTTACTGACTCTCCCAGCCCTACATGACCAGGGTCCATGTACCAGAAGCAGCTTCTGCCTCCTTACTGACTTACTGTAGGCACCTATTACATAATCTTACCGACTCTCCCAGCCCTACATGACCAGGGTCCATGTACCAGAAGCAGATTCTGCCTCCTTACTGACTTACTGTAGGCCCCTATTACAGAATCTTACTGACTCTCCCAGCCCTACATGACCAGGGTCCATGTCCCAGAGTCCGCTTCTGCCTCCTTACTGACTTACTGTAGGCCCCTATTACATAATCTTACTGACTCTCTCAGCCCTACATGACCAGGGTCCATGTACCAGAAGCAGCTTCTGCCTCCTTACTGACTTACTGTAGGCCCCTATTACATAATCTTACTGACTCTCCCAGCCCTACATGACCAGGGTCCATATACCAGAAGCAGCTTCTGCCTCCTTACTTACTTACTGTAGGCCCCTATTACATAATCTTACTGACTCTCCCAGCCCTACATGACCAGGGTCCATGTACCAGAAGCAGCTTCTGCCTCCTTACTGACTTACTGTAGGTCCCTATTACATAATCTTACTGACTCTCCCAGCCCTACATGACCAGGGTCCATGTACCAGAAGCAGCTTCTGCCTCCTTACTGACTTACTGTAGGCACCTATTACATAATCTTACTGACTCCCAGCCCTACATGACCAGGGTCCATGGTACCAGAAGCAGCTTCTGCCTCCTTACTGACTTACTGTAGGCCCCTATTACATAATCTTACTGACTCCCAGCCCTACATGACCAGGGTCCATGTACCAGAAGCAGCTTCTGCCTCCTTACTGACTTACTGTAGGCCCCTATTACATAATCTTACTGACTCTCCCAGCCCTACATGACCAGGGTCCATGTACCAGAAGCAGCTTCTGCCTCCTTACTGACTTACTGTAGGCCCCTATTACAGAATCTTACTGACTCCCAGCCCTACATGACCAGGGTCCATGTCCCAGAAGCAGCTTCTGCCTCCTTACTGACTTACTGTAGGCCCCTATTACATAATCTTACTGACTCCCAGCCCTACATGACCAGGGTCCATGGTACCAGAAGCAGCTTCTGCCTCCTTACTGACTTACTGTAGGCCCCTATTACATAATCTTACTGACTCCCAGCCCTACATGACCAGGGTCCATGTACCAGAAGCAGCTTCTGCCTCCTTACTGACTTACTGTAGGCCCCTATTACATAATCTTACTGACTCTCCCAGCCTTACATGACCCGGGTCCATGTACCAGAAGCAGCTTCTGCCTCCTTACTGTAGGCCCCTATTACATAATGTTACTGACTCTCCCAGCCCTACATGACCAGGGTCCATGTACCAGAAGCAGCTTCTGCCTCCTTACTGACTTACTGTAGTCCCCTATTACATAATCTTACTGACTCTCCCAGCCCTACATGACCAGGTTCCATGTCCCAGAAGCAGCTTCTGCCTCCTTACTGACTTACTGTAGACCCCTATTACATAATCTTACTGACTCTCCCAGCCCTACATGACCAGGGTCCATGTACCAAAAGCAGCTTCTGCCTCCTTACTGACTTACTGTAGGCCCCTATTACATAATCTTACTGACTCTCCCAGCCCTACATGACCAGGGTCCATGTACCAGAAGCAGCTTCTGCCTCCTTACTGTCTTACTGTAGGCATCCTATTACATAATCTTACTGACTCTCCCAGCCCTACATGACCAGGGTCCATGTACCAGAAGCAGCTTCTGCCTCCTTACTGACTTACTGTAGGCCCCTATTACACAATCTTACTGACTCTCCCAGCCCTACATGACCAGGGTCCATGTACCAGATGCAGCTTCTGCCTCCTTACTGACTTACTGTAGGCCCCTATTACACAATCTTACTGACTCTCCCAGCCCTACATGACCAGGGTCCATGTACCAGAAGCAGCTTCTGCCTCCTTACTGACTTACTGTAGACCCCTATTACATAATCTTACTGACTCCCAGCCCTACATGACCAGGGTCCATGTACCAGAAGCAGCATCTGCCTCCTTACTGACTTACTGTAGTCCACTATTACATAATCTTACTGACTCTCCCAGCCCTACATGACCAGGGTCCATGTACAAGAAGCAGCTTCTGCCTCCTTACTGACTTACTGTAGGCCCCTATTACACAATCTTACTGACTCTCCCAGCCCTACATGACCAGGGTCCATGTACCAGAAGCAGCTTCTGCCTCCTTACTGACTTACTGTAGGCCCCTATTACATAATCTTACTGACTCTCCCAGCCCTACATGACCAGGGTCCATGTACCAGAAGCAGCTTCTGCCTCCTTACTGACTTACTGTAGGCATCCTATTACATAATCTTACTGACTCTCCCAGTCCTACATGACCAGGGTCCATGTAAAAGAAGCAGCTTCTGCCTCGTTACTGACTTACTGTAGGCACCTATTACATAATCTTACTGACTCTCCCAGCCCTACATGACCAGGGTCCATGTACAAGAAGCAGCTTCTGCCTCCTTACTGACTTACTGTAGGCCCCTATTAAACAATCTTACTGACTCTCCCAGCCCTACATGACCAGGGTCCATGTACCAGAAGCAGCTTCTGCCTCCATACTGACTTACTGTAGGCCCCTATTACATAATCTTACTGACTCTCCCAGCCCTACATGACCAGGGTCCATGTACCAGAAGCAGCTTCTGCCTCCTTACTGACTTACTGTAGGCCCCTATTACATAATCTTACTGACTCTCCCAGCCCTACATGACCAGGGTCTATGTACCAGAAGCAGCTTCTGCCTCCTTACTGTAGGTCCCTATTACATAATCTTACTGACTCTCCCAGCCCTACATGACCAGGGTCCATGTACCAGAAGCAGCTTCTGCCTCCTTACTGACTTACTGTAGGCACCCTATTACATAATCTTACTGACTCTCCCAGCCCTACATGACCAGGGTCCATGTACCAGAAGCAGCTTCTGCCTCCTTACTGACTTACTGTAGGCACCTATTACATAATCTTACTGACTCTCCCAGCCCTACTTGACCAGGGTCCATGTACCAGAAGCAGCTTCTGCCTCCTTACTGACTTACTGTAGGCCCCTATTACAGAATCTTACTGACTCTCCCAGCCCTACATGACCAGGGTCCATGTCCCAGAGTCCGCTTCTGCCTCCTTACTGACTTACTGTAGGCCCCTATTACATAATCTTACTGACTCTCTCAGCCCTACATGACCAGGGTCCATGTACCAGAAGCAGCTTCTGCCTCCTTACTGACTTACTGTAGGCCCCTATTACATAATCTTACTGACTCTCCCAGCCCTACATGACCAGGGTCCATATACCAGAAGCAGCTTCTGCCTCCTTACTTACTTACTGTAGGCCCCTATTACATAATCTTACTGACTCTCCCAGCCCTACATGACCAGGGTCCATGTACCAGAAGCAGCTTCTGCCTCCTTACTGACTTACTGTAGGCCCCTATTACATAATCTTACTGACTCTCCCAGCCCTACATGACCAGGGTCCATGTACCAGAAGCAGCTTCTGCCTCCTTACTGACTTACTGTAGGCCCCTATTACACAATCTTACTGACTCTCCCAGCCCTACATGACCAGGGTCCATGTACCAGAAGCAGCTTCTGCCTCCTTACTGACTTACTGTAGGCCCCTATTACACAATCTTACTGACTCTCCCAGCCCTACATGACCAGGGTCCATGTACCAGAAGCAGCGTCTGCCTCCTTACTGACTTACTGTAGGCCCCTATTACATAATCTTACTGACTCTCCCTGTCCTACTTGACCAGGGTACATGTACCAGAAGCAGCTTCTGCCTCCTTACTGACTTACTGTAGGCCCCTATTACATAATCTTACTGCCTCTCCCAGTCCTACATGACCAGGGTCCATGTACCAGAAGCAGCTTCTGCCTCCTTACTGACTTACTGTAGGCCCCTATTACAGAATCTTACTGACTCTCCCAGCCCTACTTGACCAGGGTCTATGTACCAGAAGCAGCTTCTGCCTCCTTACTGTAGGTTCCTATTACATAATCTTACTGACTCTCCCAGCCCTACATGACCAGGGTCCATGTACCAGAAGCAGCTTCTGCCTCCTTACTGACTTACTGTAGGCACCCTATTACATAATCTTACTGACTCTCCCAGCCCTACATGACCAGGGTCCATGTACCAGAAGCAGCTTCTGCCTCCTTACTGACTTACTGTAGGCCCCTATTACATAATCTTACTGACTCTCCCAGCCCTACATGACCAGGGTCCATGTACCAGAAGCAGCTTCTGCCTCCTTACTGACTTACTGTAGGCACCTATTACATAATCTTACTGACTCTCCCAGCCCTACTTGACCAGGGTCCATGTACCAGAAGCAGCTTCTGCCTCCTTACTGACTTACTGTAGGCCCCTATTACAGAATCTTACTGACTCTCCCAGCCCTACATGACCAGGGTCCATGTCCCAGAGTCCGCTTCTGCCTCCTTACTGACTTACTGTAGGCCCCTATTACATAATCTTACTGACTCTCTCAGCCCTACATGACCAGGGTCCATGTACCAGAAGCAGCTTCTGCCTCCTTACTGACTTACTGTAGGCCCCTATTACACAATCTTACTGACTCTCCCAGCCCTACATGACCAGGGTCCATGTACCAGAAGCAGCTTCTGCCTCCTTACTGACTTACTGTAGGCCCCTATTACATAATCTTACTGACTCTCCCATCCCTACATGACCAGGGTCCATGTACCAGAAGCAGCTTCTGCCTCCTTACTGACTTACTGTAGGCCCCTATTACATAATCTTACTGACTCTCCCAGCCCTACATGACCAGGGTCTATGTACCAGAAGCAGCTTCTGCCTCCTTACTGTAGGTCCCTATTACATAATCTTACTGACTCTCCCAGCCCTACATGACCAGGGTCCATGTACCAGAAGCAGCTTCTGCCTCCTTACTGACTTACTGTAGGCACCCTATTACATAATCTTACTGACTCTCCCAGCCCTACATGACCAGGGTCCATGTACCAGAAGCAGCTTCTGCCTCCTTACTGACTTACTGTAGGCCCCTATTACATAATCTTACTGACTCTCCCAGCCCTACATGACCAGGGTCCATGTACCAGAAGCAGCTTCTGCCTCCTTACTGACTTACTGTAGGCACCTATTACGTAATCTTACCGACTCTCCCAGCCCTACATGACCAGGGTCCATGTACCAGAAGCAGCTTCTGCCTCCTTACTGACTTACTGTAGGCCCCTATTACAGAATCTTACTGACTCTCCCAGCCCTACATGACCAGGGTCCATGTCCCAGAGTCCGCTTCTGCCTCCTTACTGACTTACTGTAGGCCCCTATTACATAATCTTACTGACTCTCTCAGCCCTACATGACCAGGGTCCATGTACCAGAAGCAGCTTCTGCCTCCTTACTGACTTACTGTAGGCCCCTATTACATAATCTTACTGACTCTCCCAGCCCTACATGACCAGGGTCCATATACCAGAAGCAGCTTCTGCCTCCTTACTTACTTACTGTAGGCCCCTATTACATAATCTTACTGACTCTCCCAGCCCTACATGACCAGGGTCCATGTACCAGAAGCAGCTTCTGCCTCCTTACTGACTTACTGTAGGCCCCTATTACATAATCTTACTGACTTTCCCAGCCCTACATGACCAGGGTCCATGTACCAGAAGCAGCTTCTGCCTCCTTACTGACTTACTGTAGGCCCCTATTACACAATCTTACTGACTCTCCCAGCCCTACATGACCAGGGTCCATGTACCAGAGGCAGCTTCTGCCTCCTTACTGACTTACTGTAGGCCCCTATTACACAATCTTACTGACTCTCCCAGCCCTACATGACCAGGGTCCATGTACCAGAAGCAGCGTCTGCCTCCTTACTGACTTACTGTAGGCCCCTATTACATAATCTTACTGACTCTCCCAGTCCTACATGACCAGGGTACATGTACCAGAAGCAGCTTCTGCCTCCTTACTGACTTACTGTAGGCCCCTATTACATAATCTTACTGACTCTCCCAGCCCTACATGACCAGGGTCCATGTACCAGAAGCAGCTTCTGCCTCCTTACTTACTTACTGTAGGCCCCTATTACATAATCTTACTGCCTCTCCCAGTCCTACATGACCAGGGTCCATGTACCAGAAGCAGCTTCTGCCTCCTTACTGACTTACTGTAGGCCCCTATTACAGAATCTTACTGACTCTCCCAGCCCTACATGACCAGGGTCCATGTACCATAAGCAGCTTCTGCCTCCTTACTGACTTACTGTAGGCATCCTATTACACAATCTTACTGACTCTCCCAGCCCTACATGACCAGGGTCCATGTACCAGAAGCAGCTTCTGCCTCCTTACTGACTTACTGTAGGCCCCTATTACACAATCTTACTGACTCTCCCAGCCCTACATGACCAGGGTCCATGTACCAGAAGCAGCTTCTGCCTCCTTACTGACTTACTGTAGGCCCCTATTACACAATCTTACTGACTCTCCCAGACCTACATGACCAGGGTCCATGTACCAGAAGCAGCTTCTGCCTCCTTACTGACTTACTGTAGGCCCCTATTACAGAATCTTACTGACTCTCCCAGCCCTACATGACCAGGGTCCATGTACCAGAAGCAGCATCTGCCTCCTTACTGACTTACTGTAGGCCCCTATTACATAATCTTACTGACTCTCCCAGCCCTACATGACCAGGGTCCATGTACCAGAAGCAGCATCTGCCTCCTTACTGACTTACTGTAGGCCCCTATTACATAATCTTACTAACTCTCCCAGCCCTACATGACCAGGGTCCATGTACACGAAGCAGCTTCTGCCTCCTTACTGACTTACTGTAGGCCCCTATTACATAATCTTACTGACTCTCCCAGCCCTACATGACCAGGGTCCATGTGCCAGAAGCAGCTTCTGCCTCCTTACTGACTTACTGTAGGCCCCTATTACATAATCTTACTGACTCTCCCAGCCCTACATGACCAGGGTCCATGTACCAGAAGCAGCTTCTGCCTCCTTACTGACTTACTGTAGGCCCCTATTACAGAATCTTACTGACTCTCCCAGCCCTATATGACCAGGGTCCATGTACCAGAAGCAGCTTCTGCCTCCTTACTGACTTACTGTAGTCACCTATTACACAATCTTACTGACTCTCCCAGCCCTACATGACCAGGGTCCATGTACCAGAAGCAGCTTCTGCCTCCTTACTGACTTACTGTAGGCCTCTATTACATAATCTTACTGACTCTCCCAGCCCTACATGACCAGGGTCCATGTACCAGAAGCAGCTTCTGCCTCCTTACTGACTTACTGTAGGCCCCTATTACATAATCTTACTGACTCTCCCAGCCCTACATGACCAGGGTCCATGTACCAGAAGCAGCTTCTGCCTCCTTACTGACTTACTGTAGGCCTCTATTACATAATCTTACTGACTCCCAGCCCTACATGACCAGGGTCCATGTACTAGAAGCAGCTTCTGCCTCCTTACTGTAGGCACCTTATTACATAATCTTACTGACTCTCCCAGCCCTACATGACCAGGGTCCATGTACCAGAAGCAGCTTCTGCCTCCTTACTGACTTACTGTAAGCCCCTATTACACAATCTTACTGACTCCCAGCCCTACATGACCAGGGTCCATGTACCAGAAGCAGCTTCTGCCTCCTTACTGACTTACTGTAGGCCCCTATTACATAATCTTACTGACTCTCCCAGCCCTACATGACCAGGGTCCATGTACCAGAAGCAGCTTCTGCCTCCTTACTGACTTACTGTAGGCCCCTATTACATAATCTTACTGACTCTCCCAGCCCTACATGACCAGGGTCTATGTACCAGAAGCAGCTTCTGCCTCCTTACTGTAGGCCCCTATTACATAATCTTACTGACTCTCCCAGCCCTACATGACCAGGGTCCATGTACAAGAAGCAGCTTCTGCCTCCTTACTGACTTACTGTAGGCCCCTATTACACAATCTTACTGACTCTCCCAGCCCTACATGACCAGGGTCCATGTACCAGAAGCAGCTTCTTCCTCCTTACTGACTTACTGTAGGCCCCTATTACATAATCTTACTGACTCTCCCAGCCCTACATGACCAGGGTCCATGTACCAGAAGCAGCTTCTGCCTCCTTACTGACTTACTGTAGGCCCCTATTACATAATCTTACTGACTCTCCCAGCCCTACATGACCAGGGTCTATGTACCAGAAGCAGCTTCTGCCTCCTTACTGTAGGTCCCTATTACATAATCTTACTGACTCTTCCAGCCCTACATGACCAGGGTCCATGTACCAGAAGCAGCTTCTGCCTCCTTACTGACTTACTGTAGGCCCCCATTACATAATCTTACTGACTCTCCCAGCCCTACATGACCAGGGTCCATGTACCAGAAGCAGCTTTTGCCTCCTTACTGACTTACTGTAGGCACCTATTACATAATCTTACTGACTCTCCCAGCCCTATATGACCAGGGTCCATGTACCAGAAGCAGCTTCTGCCTCCTTACTGACTTACTGTAGGCCCCTATTACAGAATCTTACTGACTCTCCCAGCCCTACATGACCAGGGTCCATGTCCCAGAGTCCGCTTCTGCCTCCTTACTGACTTACTGTAGGCCCCTATTACATAATCTTACTGACTCTCTCAGCCCTACATGACCAGGGTCCATGTACCAGAAGCAGCTTCTGCCTCCTTACTGACTTACTGTAGGCCCCTATTACACAATCTTACTGACTCTCCCAGCCCTACATGACCAGGGTCCATGTACCAGAAGCAGCTTCTGCCTCCTTACTGACTTACTGTAGGCCCCTATTACATAATCTTACTGACTCTCCCAGCCCTACATGACCAGGGTCCATGTACCAGAAGCAGCTTCTGCCTCCTTACTGACTTACTGTAGGCCCCTATTACATAATCTTACTGACTCTCCCAGCCCTACATGACCAGGATCTATGTACCAGAAGCAGCTTCTGCCTCCTTACTGTAGGTCCCTATTACATAATCTTACTGACTCTCCCAGCCCTACATGACCAGGGTCCATGTACCAGAAGCAGCTTCTGCCTCCTTACTGACTTACTGTAGGCACCCTATTACATAATCTTACTGACTCTCCCAGCCCTACATGACCAGGGTCCATGTACCAGAAGCAGCTTCTGCCTCCTTACTGACTTACTGTAGGTCCCTATTACAGAATCTTACTGACTCTCCCAGCCCTACATGACCAGGGTCCATGTACCAGAAGCAGCTTCTGCCTCCTTACTGACTTACTGAAGGCCCCTATTACACAATCTTACTGACTCTCCCAGCCCTACATGACCAGGGTCCATGTACCAGAAGCAGCTTCTGCCTCCTTACTGACTTACTGTAGGCCCCTATTACACAATCTTACTGACTCTCCCAGCCCTACATGACCAGGGTCCATGTCCCAGAGTCCGCTTCTGCCTCCTTACTGACTTACTGTAGGCCCCTATTACATAATCTTACTGACTCTCTCAGCCCTACATGACCAGGGTCCATGTACCAGAAGCAGCTTCTGCCTCCTTACTGTAGGCCCCTATTACATAATCTTACTGACTCTCCCAGCCCTACATGACCAGGGTCCATGTACCAGAAGCAGCTTCTGCCTCCTTACTGAGTTACTGTAGGCCCCTATTACATAATCTTACTGACTCTCCCAGCCCTACATGACCAGGGTCCATGTACCAGAAGTAGCTTCTGCCTCC
The DNA here is from genome assembly GCF_028390025.1 of Pseudophryne corroboree. Classification (NCBI taxonomy): domain Eukaryota; kingdom Metazoa; phylum Chordata; class Amphibia; order Anura; family Myobatrachidae; genus Pseudophryne; species Pseudophryne corroboree. The sequence goes on along the minus strand of NW_026970461.1, from coordinate 36,646 downwards.
TTACTGACTTACTGTAGGCCCCTATTACATAATCTTACTGACTCTCCCAGCCCTACATGACCAGGGTCCATGTACCAGAAGCAGCTTCTGCCTCCTTACTAACTTACTGTAGGCCCCTATTACATAATCTTACTGACTCTCCCAGCCCTACATGACCAGGGTCCATGTACCAGAAGTAGCTTCTGCCTCCTTACTGACTTACTGTAGGCCCCTATTACATAATCTTACTGACTCTCCCAGCCCTACATGACCAGGGTCCATGTACCAGAAGTAGCCTCTGCCTCCTTACTGACTTACTGTAGGCCCCTATTACATAATCTTACTGACTCTCCCAGCCCTACATGACCAGGGTCCATGTACCAGAAGCAGCTTCTGCCTCCTTACTGACTTACTGTAGGCCTCTATTACATAATCTTACTGACTCCCAGCCCTACATGACCAGGGTCCATGTACTAGAAGCAGCTTCTGCCTCCTTACTGTAGGCACCTTATTACATAATCTTACTGACTCTCCCAGCCCTACATGACCAGGGTCCATGTACCAGAAGCAGCTTCTGCCTCCTTACTGACTTACTGTAGGCCCCTATTACACAATCTTACTGACTCCCAGCCCTACATGACCAGGGTCCATGTACCAGAAGCAGCTTCTGCCTCTTTACTGACTTACTGTAGGCCCCTATTACATAATCTTACTGACTCTCCCAGCCCTACATGACCAGGGTCCATGTACCAGAAGCAGCTTCTGCCTCCTTACTGACTTACTGTAGGCCCCTATTACATAATCTTACTGACTCTCCCAGCCCTACATGACCAGGGTCCATGTACCAGAAGCAGCTTCTTCCTCCTTACTGACTTACTGTGGGCCCCTATTACATAATCTTACTGACTCTCCCACCCCTACATGACCAGGGTCCATGTACCAGAAGCAGCTTCTGCCTCCTTACTGACTTACTGTAGGCCCCTATTACATAATCTTACTGACTCTCCCAGCCCTACATGACCAGGGTCCATGTACCAGAAGCAGCTTCTGCCTCCTTACGGACTTACTGTAGGCCCCTATTACAGAATCTTACTGACTCTCCCAGCCCTACATGACCAGGGTCCATGTACCAGAAGCAGCTTCTGCCTCCTTACTGATTTACTGTAGGCTCCTATTACAGAATCTTACTGACTCTCCCAGCCCTACATGACCAGGGTCCATGTACCAGAAGCAGCTTCTGCCTCCTTACTGACTTACTGTAGGCCCCTATTACACAATCTTACTGACTCTCCCAGCCCTACATGACCAGGGTCCATGTACCAGAAGCAGCTTCTTCCTCCTTACTGACTTACTGTGGGCCCCTATTACATAATCTTACTGACTCTCCCACCCCTACATGACCAGGGTCCATGTACCAGAAGCAGCTTCTGCCTCCTTACTGACTTACTGTAGGCCCCTATTACATAATCTTACTGACTCTCCCAGCCCTACATGACCAGGGTCCATGTACCAGAAGCAGCTTCTGCCTCCTTACTGACTTACTGTAGGCCCCTATTACAGAATCTTACTGACTCTCCCAGCCCTACATGACCAGGGTCCATGTACCAGAAGCAGCTTCTGCCTCCTTACTGATTTACTGTAGGCTCCTATTACAGAATCTTACTGACTCTCCCAGCCCTAGATGACCAGGGTCCATGTACCAGAAGCAGCTTCTGCCTCCTTACTGACTTACTGTAGGCCCCTATTACACAATCTTACTGACTCTCCCAGCCCTACATGACCAGGGTCCATGTACCAGAAGCAGCTTCTGCCTCCTTACTGACTTACTGTAGGCACCTATTACATAATCTTACTGACTCTTCCAGCCCTACATGACCAGGATCCATGTACCAGAAGCAGCTTCTGCCTCCTTACTGACTTACTGTAGGCCCCTATTACACAATCTTACTGACTCTCCCAGCCCTACATGACCAGGGTCCATGTACCAGAAGCAGCTTCTGCCTCCTTACTGACTTACTGTAGGCCCCTATTACATAATCTTACTGACTCTCCAAGCCCTACATGACCAGGGTCCATGTACCAGAAGCAGCTTCTGCCTCCTTACTGACTTACTGTAGGCCCCTATTACAGAATCTTACTGACTCTCCCAGCCCTACATGACCAGGGTCCATGTACCAGAAGCAGCTTCTGCCTCCTTACTGACTTACTGTAGGCCCCTATTACATAATGTTACTGACTCTCCCAGCCCTACATGACCAGGGTCCATGTACCAGAAGCAGCTTCTGCCTCCTTACTGACTTACTGTAGGCCCCTATTACAGAATCTTACTGACTCTCTCAGCCCTACATGACCAGGGTCCATGTACCAGAAGCAGCTTCTGCCTCCTTACTGACTTACTGTAGGCCCCTATTACATAATCTTACGGACTCTCCCAGCCCTACATGACCAGGGTCCATGTACCAGATGCATCTTCTGCCTCCTTACTGACTTACTGTAGGCCCCTATTACATAATGTTACTGACTCTCCCAGCCCTACATGACCAGGGTCCATGTACCAGAAGCAGCTTCTTCCTCCTTACTGACTTACTGTAGGCCCCTATTACATAATCTTACTGACTCTCCCAGCCCTACATGACCAGGGTCCATGTACCAGAAGCAGCTTCTGCCTCCTTACTGACTTACTGTAGGCCCCTATTACATAATCTTACTGACTCTCCCAGCCCTACATGACCAGGGTCTATGTACCAGAAGCAGCTTCTGCCTCCTTACTGTAGGTCCCTATTACATAATCTTACTGACTCTTCCAGCCCTACATGACAAGGGTCCATGTACCAGAAGCAGCTTCTGCCTCCTTACTGACTTACTGTAGGCCCCCATTACATAATCTTACTGACTCTCCCAGCCCTACATGACCAGGGTCCATGTACCAGAAGCAGCTTTTGCCTCCTTACTGACTTACTGTAGGCACCTATTACATAATCTTACTGACTCTCCCAGCCCTACATGACCAGGGTCCATGTACCAGAAGCAGCTTCTGCCTCCTTACTGACTTACTGTTGGCCCCTATTACAGAATCTTACTGACTCTCCCAGCCCTACATGACCAGGGTCCATGTCCCAGAGTCCGCTTCTGCCTCCTTACTGACTTACTGTAGGCCCCTATTACATAATCTTACTGACTCTCTCAGCCCTACATGACCAGGGTCCATGTACCAGAAGCAGCTTCTGCCTCCTTACTGACTTACTGTAGGCCCCTATTACACAATCTTACTGACTCTCCCAGCCCTACATGACCAGGGTCCATGTACCAGAAGCAGCTTCTGCCTCCTTACTGACTTACTGTAGGCCCCTATTACATAATCTTACTGACTCTCCCAGCCCTACATGACCAGGGTCCATGTACCAGAAGCAGCTTCTGCCTCCTTACTGACTTACTGTAGGCCCCTATTACATAATCTTACTGACTCTCCCAGCCCTACATGACCAGGGTCCATGTACCAGAAGCAGCTTCTGCCTCCTTACTGACTTACTGTAGGCCCCTATTACATAATCTTACTGACTCTCCCAGCCCTACATGACCAGGGTCTATGTACCAGAAGCAGCTTCTGCCTCCTTACTGTAGGTCCCTATTACATAATCTTACTGACTCTCCCAGCCCTACATGACCAGGGTCCATGTACCAGAAGCAGCTTCTGCCTCCTTACTGACTTACTGTAGGCACCCTATTACATAATCTTACTGACTCTCCCAGCCCTACATGACCAGGGTCCATGTACCAGAAGCAGCTTCTGCCTCCTTACTGACTTACTGTAGGTCCCTATTACAGAATCTTACTGACTCTCCCAGCCCTACATGACCAGGGTCCATGTACCAGAAGCAGCTTCTGCCTCCTTACTGACTTACTGTAGGCCCCTATTACACAATCTTACTGACTCTCCCAGCCCTACATGACCAGGGTCCATGTACCAGAAGCAGCTTCTGCCTCCTTACTGACTTACTGTAGGCCCCTATTACACAATCTTACTGACTCTCCCAGCCCTACATGACCAGGGTCCATGTCCCAGAGTCCGCTTCTGCCTCCTTACTGACTTACTGTAGGCCCCTATTACATAATCTTACTGACTCTCTCAGCCCTACATGACCAGGGTCCATGTACCAGAAGCAGCTTCTGCCTCCTTACTGTAGGCCCCTATTACATAATCTTACTGACTCTCCCAGCCCTACATGACCAGGGTCCATGTACCAGAAGCAGCTTCTGCCTCCTTACTGAGTTACTGTAGGCCCCTATTACATAATCTTACTGACTCTCCCAGCCCTACATGACCAGGGTCCATGTACCAGAAGTAGCTTCTGCCTCCTTACTGACTTACTGTAGGCCCCTATTACATAATCTTACTGACTCTCCCAGCCCTACATGACCAGGGTCCATGTACCAGAAGCAGCTTCTGCCTCCTTACTAACTTACTGTAGGCCCCTATTACATAATCTTACTGACTCTCCCAGCCCTACATGACCAGGGTCCATGTACCAGAAGTAGCTTCTGCCTCCTTACTGACTTACTGTAGGCCCCTATTACATAATCTTACTGACTCTCCCAGCCCTACATGACCAGGGTCCATGTACCAGAAGTAGCCTCTGCCTCCTTACTGACTTACTGTAGGCCCCTATTACATAATCTTACTGACTCTCCCAGCCCTACATGACCAGGGTCCATGTACCAGAAGCAGCTTCTGCCTCCTTACTGACTTACTGTAGGCCTCTATTACATAATCTTACTGACTCCCAGCCCTACATGACCAGGGTCCATGTACTAGAAGCAGCTTCTGCCTCCTTACTGTAGGCACCTTATTACATAATCTTACTGACTCTCCCAGCCCTACATGACCAGGGTCCATGTACCAGAAGCAGCTTCTGCCTCCTTACTGACTTACTGTAGGCCCCTATTACACAATCTTACTGACTCTCCCAGCCCTACATGACCAGGGTCCATGTACCAGAAGCAGCTTCTGCCTCCTTACTGACTTACTGTAGGCCCCTATTACATAATCTTACTGACTCTCCCAGCCCTACATGACCAGGGTCCATGTACCAGAAGCAGCTTCTGCCTCCTTACTGACTTACTGTAGGCCCCTATTACATAATCTTACTGACTCTCCCAGCCCTACATGACCAGGGTCCATGTACCAGAAGCAGCTTCTGCCTCCTTACTGACTTACTGTAGGCCCCTATTACATAATCTTACTGACTCTCCCAGCCCTACATGACCAGGGTCTATGTACCAGAAGCAGCTTCTGCCTCCTTACTGTAGGTCCCTATTACATAATCTTACTGACTCTCCCAGCCCTACATGACCAGGGTCCATGTACCAGAAGCAGCTTCTGCCTCCTTACTGACTTACTGTAGGCACCCTATTACATAATCTTACTGACTCTCCCAGCCCTACATGACCAGGGTCCATGTACCAGAAGCAGCTTCTGCCTCCTTACTGACTTACTGTAGGTCCCTATTACAGAATCTTACTGACTCTCCCAGCCCTACATGACCAGGGTCCATGTACCAGAAGCAGCTTCTGCCTCCTTACTGACTTACTGTAGGCCCCTATTACACAATCTTACTGACTCTCCCAGCCCTACATGACCAGGGTCCATGTACCAGAAGCAGCTTCTGCCTCCTTACTGACTTACTGTAGGCCCCTATTACACAATCTTACTGACTCTCCCAGCCCTACATGACCAGGGTCCATGTCCCAGAGTCCGCTTCTGCCTCCTTACTGACTTACTGTAGGCCCCTATTACATAATCTTACTGACTCTCTCAGCCCTACATGACCAGGGTCCATGTACCAGAAGCAGCTTCTGCCTCCTTACTGTAGGCCCCTATTACATAATCTTACTGACTCTCCCAGCCCTACATGACCAGGGTCCATGTACCAGAAGCAGCTTCTGCCTCCTTACTGAGTTACTGTAGGCCCCTATTACATAATCTTACTGACTCTCCCAGCCCTACATGACCAGGGTCCATGTACCAGAAGTAGCTTCTGCCTCCTTACTGACTTACTGTAGGCCCCTATTACATAATCTTACTGACTCTCCCAGCCCTACATGACCAGGGTCCATGTACCAGAAGCAGCTTCTGCCTCCTTACTAACTTACTGTAGGCCCCTATTACATAATCTTACTGACTCTCCCAGCCCTACATGACCAGGGTCCATGTACCAGAAGTAGCTTCTGCCTCCTTACTGACTTACTGTAGGCCCCTATTACATAATCTTACTGACTCTCCCAGCCCTACATGACCAGGGTCCATGTACCAGAAGTAGCCTCTGCCTCCTTACTGACTTACTGTAGGCCCCTATTACATAATCTTACTGACTCTCCCAGCCCTACATGACCAGGGTCCATGTACCAGAAGCAGCTTCTGCCTCCTTACTGACTTACTGTAGGCCTCTATTACATAATCTTACTGACTCCCAGCCCTACATGACCAGGGTCCATGTACTAGAAGCAGCTTCTGCCTCCTTACTGTAGGCACCTTATTACATAATCTTACTGACTCTCCCAGCCCTACATGACCAGGGTCCATGTACCAGAAGCAGCTTCTGCCTCCTTACTGACTTACTGTAGGCCCCTATTACACAATCTTACTGACTCCCAGCCCTACATGACCAGGGTCCATGTACCAGAAGCAGCTTCTGCCTCTTTACTGACTTACTGTAGGCCCCTATTACATAATCTTACTGACTCTCCCAGCCCTACATGACCAGGGTCCATGTACCAGAAGCAGCTTCTGCCTCCTTACTGACTTACTGTAGGCCCCTATTACATAATCTTACTGACTCTCCCAGCCCTACATGACCAGGGTCCATGTACCAGAATCAGCTTCTTCCTCCTTACTGACTTACTGTGGGCCCCTATTACATAATCTTACTGACTCTCCCAGCCCTACATGACCAGGGTCCGTGTACCAGAAGCAGCTTCTGCCTCCTTACTGACTTACTGTAGGCCCCTATTACAGAATCTTACTGACTCTCCCAGCCCTACATGACCAGGGTCCATGTACCAGAAGCAGCTTCTGCCTCCTTACTGACTTACTGTAGGCCCCTATTACATAATCTTACTGACTCTCCCAGCCCTACATGACCAGGGTCCATGTACCAGAAGCAGCTTCTGCCTCCTTACTGACTTACTGTAGGCCCCTATTACATAATCTTACTGACTCTCCCAGCCCTACATGACCAGGGTCCATGTACCAGAAGCAGCTTCTGCCTCCTTACTGACTTACTGTAGGCCCCTATTACATAATCTTACTGACTCTCCCAGCCCTACATGACCAGGGTCCATGTGCCAGAAGCAGCTTCTGCCTCCTTACTGACTTACTGTAGGCCCCTATTACATAATCTTACTGACTCTCCCAGCCCTACATGACCAGGGTCCATGTACCAGAAGCAGCTTCTGCCTCCTTACTGACTTACTGTGGGCCCCTATTACATAATCTTACTGACTCTCCCAGCCCTATATGACCAGGGTCCATGTACCAGAAGCAGCTTCTGCCTCCTTACTGACTTACTGTAGTCACCTATTACACAATCTTACTGACTCTCCCAGCCCTACATGACCAGGGTCCATGTACCAGAAGCAGCTTCTGCCTCCTTACTGACTTACTGTAGGCCTCTATTACATAATCTTACTGACTCTCCCAGCCCTACATGACCAGGGTCCATGTACCAGAAGCAGCTTCTGCCTCCTTACTGACTTACTGTAGGCCCCTATTACATAATCTTACTGACTCTCCCAGCCCTACATGACCAGGGTCCATGTACCAGAAGCAGCTTCTGCCTCCTTACTGACTTACTGTAGGCCTCTATTACATAATCTTACTGACTCCCAGCCCTACATGACCAGGGTCCATGTACTAGAAGCAGCTTCTGCCTCCTTACTGTAGGCACCTTATTACATAATCTTACTGACTCTCCCAGCCCTACATGACCAGGGTCCATGTACCAGAAGCAGCTTCTGCCTCCTTACTGACTTACTGTAAGCCCCTATTACACAATCTTACTGACTCCCAGCCCTACATGACCAGGGTCCATGTACCAGAAGCAGCTTCTGCCTCTTTACTGACTTACTGTAGGCCCCTATTACATAATCTTACTGACTCTCCCAGCCCTACATGACCAGGGTCCATGTACCAGAAGCAGCTTCTGCCTCCTTACTGACTTACTGTAGGCCCCTATTACACAATCTTACTGACTCTCCCAGCCCTACATGACCAGGGTCCATGTACCAGAAGCAGCTTCTTCCTCCTTACTGACTTACTGTAGGCCCCTATTACATAATCTTACTGACTCTCCCAGCCCTACATGACCAGGGTCCATGTACCAGAAGCAGCTTCTGCCTCCTTACTGACTTACTGTAGGCCCCTATTACATAATCTTACTGACTCTCCCAGCCCTACATGACCAGGGTCTATGTACCAGAAGCAGCTTCTGCCTCCTTACTGTAGGTCCCTATTACATAATCTTACTGACTCTTCCAGCCCTACATGACCAGGGTCCATGTACCAGAAGCAGCTTCTGCCTCCTTACTGACTTACTGTAGGCCCCCATTACATAATCTTACTGACTCTCCCAGCCCTACATGACCAGGGTCCATGTACCAGAAGCAGCTTTTGCCTCCTTACTGACTTACTGTAGGCACCTATTACATAATCTTACTGACTCTCCCAGCCCTATATGACCAGGGTCCATGTACCAGAAGCAGCTTCTGCCTCCTTACTGACTTACTGTAGGCCCCTATTACAGAATCTTACTGACTCTCCCAGCCCTACATGACCAGGGTCCATGTCCCAGAGTCCGCTTCTGCCTCCTTACTGACTTACTGTAGGCCCCTATTACATAATCTTACTGACTCTCTCAGCCCTACATGACCAGGGTCCATGTACCAGAAGCAGCTTCTGCCTCCTTACTGACTTACTGTAGGCCCCTATTACACAATCTTACTGACTCTCCCAGCCCTACATGACCAGGGTCCATGTACCAGAAGCAGCTTCTGCCTCCTTACTGACTTACTGTAGGCCCCTATTACATAATCTTACTGACTCTCCCAGCCCTACATGACCAGGGTCCATGTACCAGAAGCAGCTTCTGCCTCCTTACTGACTTACTGTAGGCCCCTATTACATAATCTTACTGACTCTCCCAGCCCTACATGACCAGGGTCTATGTACCAGAAGCAGCTTCTGCCTCCTTACTGTAGGTCCCTATTACATAATCTTACTGACTCTCCCAGCCCTACATGACCAGGGTCCATGTACCAGAAGCAGCTTCTGCCTCCTTACTGACTTACTGTAGGCACCCTATTACATAATCTTACTGACTCTCCCAGCCCTACATGACCAGGGTCCATGTACCAGAAGCAGCTTCTGCCTCCTTACTGACTTACTGTAGGTCCCTATTACAGAATCTTACTGACTCTCCCAGCCCTACATGACCAGGGTCCATGTACCAGAAGCAGCTTCTGCCTCCTTACTGACTTACTGTAGGCCCCTATTACACAATCTTACTGACTCTCCCAGCCCTACATGACCAGGGTCCATGTACCAGAAGTAGCTTCTGCCTCCTTACTGACTTACTGTAGGCCCCTATTACACAATCTTACTGACTCTCCCAGCCCTACATGACCAGGGTCCATGTCCCAGAGTCCGCTTCTGCCTCCTTACTGACTTACTGTAGGCCCCTATTACATAATCTTACTGACTCTCTCAGCCCTACATGACCAGGGTCCATGTACCAGAAGCAGCTTCTGCCTCCTTACTGTAGGCCCCTATTACATAATCTTACTGACTCTCCCAGCCCTACATGACCAGGGTCCATGTACCAGAAGCAGCTTCTGCCTCCTTACTGAGTTACTGTAGGCCCCTATTACATAATCTTACTGACTCTCCCAGCCCTACATGACCAGGGTCCATGTACCAGAAGTAGCTTCTGCCTCCTTACTGACTTACTGTAGGCCCCTATTACATAATCTTACTGACTCTCCCAGCCCTACATGACCAGGGTCCATGTACCAGAAGCAGCTTCTGCCTCCTTACTAACTTACTGTAGGCCCCTATTACATAATCTTACTGACTCTCCCAGCCCTACATGACCAGGGTCCATGTACCAGAAGTAGCTTCTGCCTCCTTACTGACTTACTGTAGGCCCCTATTACATAATCTTACTGACTCTCCCAGCCCTACATGACCAGGGTCCATGTACCAGAAGTAGCCTCTGCCTCCTTACTGACTTACTGTAGGCCCCTATTACATAATCTTACTGACTCTCCCAGCCCTACATGACCAGGGTCCATGTACCAGAAGCAGCTTCTGCCTCCTTACTGACTTACTGTAGGCCTCTATTACATAATCTTACTGACTCCCAGCCCTACATGACCAGGGTCCATGTACTAGAAGCAGCTTCTGCCTCCTTACTGTAGGCACCTTATTACATAATCTTACTGACTCTCCCAGCCCTACATGACCAGGGTCCATGTACCAGAAGCAGCTTCTGCCTCCTTACTGACTTACTGTAGGCCCCTATTACACAATCTTACTGACTCCCAGCCCTACATGACCAGGGTCCATGTACCAGAAGCAGCTTCTGCCTCTTTACTGACTTACTGTAGGCCCCTATTACATAATCTTACTGACTCTCCCAGCCCTACATGACCAGGGTCCATGTACCAGAAGCAGCTTCTGCCTCCTTACTGACTTACTGTAGGCCCCTATTACATAATCTTACTGACTCTCCCAGCCCTACATGACCAGGGTCCATGTACCAGAAGCAGCTTCTTCCTCCTTACTGACTTACTGTGGGCCCCTATTACATAATCTTACTGACTCTCCCACCCCTACATGACCAGGGTCCATGTACCAGAAGCAGCTTCTGCCTCCTTACTGACTTACTGTAGGCCCCTATTACATAATCTTACTGACTCTCCCAGCCCTACATGACCAGGGTCCATGTACCAGAAGCAGCTTCTGCCTCCTTACTGACTTACTGTAGGCCCCTATTACAGAATCTTACTGACTCTCCCAGCCCTACATGACCAGGGTCCATGTACCAGAAGCAGCTTCTGCCTCCTTACTGACTTACTGTAGGCCCCTATTACATAATCTTACTGACTCTCCCAGCCCTACATGACCAGGGTCCATGTACCAGAAGCAGCTTCTGCCTCCTTACTGATTTACTGTAGGCTCCTATTACAGAATCTTACTGACTCTCCCAGCCCTACATGACCAGGGTCCATGTACCAGAAGCAGCTTCTGCCTCCTTACTGACTTACTGTAGGCCCCTATTACACAATCTTACTGACTCTCCCAGCCCTACATGACCAGGGTCCATGTACCAGAAGCAGCTTCTGCCTCCTTACTGACTTACTGTAGGCCCCTATTACACAATCTTACTGACTCTCCCAGCCCTACATGACCAGGGTCCATGTACCAGAAGCAGCTTCTGCCTCCTTACTGATTTACTGTAGGCTCCTATTACAGAATCTTACTGACTCTCCCAGCCCTACATGACCAGGGTCCATGTACCAGAAGCAGCTTCTGCCTCCTTACTGACTTACTGTAGGCCCCTATTACACAATCTTACTGACTCTCCCAGCCCTACATGACCAGGGTCCATGTACCAGAAGCAGCTTCTTCCTCCTTACTGACTTACTGTGGGCCCCTATTACATAATCTTACTGACTCTCCCACCCCTACATGACCAGGGTCCATGTACCAGAAGCAGCTTCTGCCTCCTTACTGACTTACTGTAGGCCCCTATTACATAATCTTACTGACTCTCCCAGCCCTACATGACCAGGGTCCATGTACCAGAAGCAGCTTCTGCCTCCTTACTGACTTACTGTAGGCCCCTATTACAGAATCTTACTGACTCTCCCAGCCCTACATGACCAGGGTCCATGTACCAGAAGCAGCTTCTGCCTCCTTACTGATTTACTGTAGGCTCCTATTACAGAATCTTACTGACTCTCCCAGCCCTACATGACCAGGGTCCATGTACCAGAAGCAGCTTCTGCCTCCTTACTGACTTACTGTAGGCCCCTATTACACAATCTTACTGACTCTCCCAGCCCTACATGACCAGGGTCCATGTACCAGAAGCAGCTTCTGCCTCCTTACTGACTTACTGTAGGCACCTATTACATAATCTTACTGACTCTTCCAGCCCTACATGACCAGGATCCATGTACCAGAAGCAGCTTCTGCCTCCTTACTGACTTACTGTAGGCCCCTATTACACAATCTTACTGACTCTCCCAGCCCTACATGACCAGGGTCCATGTACCAGAAGCAGCTTCTGCCTCCTTACTGACTTACTGTAGGCCCCTATTACATAATCTTACTGACTCTCCAAGCCCTACATGACCAGGGTCCATGTACCAGAAGCAGCTTCTGCCTCCTTACTGACTTACTGTAGGCCCCTATTACAGAATCTTACTGACTCTCCCAGCCCTACATGACCAGGGTCCATGTACCAGAAGCAGGTTCTGCCTCCTTACTGACTTACTGTAGGCCCCTATTACATAATCTTACGGACTCTCCCAGCCCTACATGACCAGGGTCCATGTACCAGATGCATCTTCTGCCTCCTTACTGACTTACTGTAGGCCCCTATTACATAATGTTACTGACTCTCCCAGCCCTACATGACCAGGGTCCATGACCCAGAAGCAGCTTCTGCCTCCTTACTGACTTACTGTAGGCCCCTATTACAGAATCTTACTGACTCTCTCAGCCCTACATGACCAGGGTCCATGTACCAGAAGCAGCTTCTGCCTCCTTACTGACTTACTGTAGGCCCCTATTACATAATCTTACGGACTCTCCCAGCCCTACATGACCAGGGTCCATGTACCAGATGCATCTTCTGCCTCCTTACTGACTTACTGTAGGCCCCTATTACATAATGTTACTGACTCTCCCAGCCCTACATGACCAGGGTCCATGTACCAGAAGCAGCTTCTTCCTCCTTACTGACTTACTGTAGGCCCCTATTACATAATCTTACTGACTCTCCCAGCCCTACATGACCAGGGTCCATGTACCAGAAGCAGCTTCTGCCTCCTTACTGACTTACTGTAGGCCCCTATTACATAATCTTACTGACTCTCCCAGCCCTACATGAACAGGGTCTATGTACCAGAAGCAGCTTCTGCCTCCTTACTGTAGGTCCCTATTACATAATCTTACTGACTCTTCCAGCCCTACATGACCAGGGTCCATGTACCAGAAGCAGCTTCTGCCTCCTTACTGACTTACTGTAGGCCCCCATTACATAATCTTACTGACTCTCCCAGCCCTACATGACCAGGGTCCATGTACCAGAAGCAGCTTTTGCCTCCTTACTGACTTACTGTAGGCACCTATTACATAATCTTACTGACTCTCCCAGCCCTACATGACCAGGGTCCATGTACCAGAAGCAGCTTCTGCCTCCTTACTGACTTACTGTTGGCCCCTATTACAGAATCTTACTGACTCTCCCAGCCCTACATGACCAGGGTCCATGTCCCAGAGTCCGCTTCTGCCTCCTTACTGACTTACTGTAGGCCCCTATTACATAATCTTACTGACTCTCTCAGCCCTACATGACCAGGGTCCATGTACCAGAAGCAGCTTCTGCCTCCTTACTGACTTACTGTAGGCCCCTATTACACAATCTTACTGACTCTCCCAGCCCTACATGACCAGGGTCCATGTACCAGAAGCAGCTTCTGCCTCCTTACTGACTTACTGTAGGCCCCTATTACATAATCTTACTGACTCTCCCAGCCCTACATGACCAGGGTCCATGTACCAGAAGCAGCTTCTGCCTCCTTACTGACTTACTGTAGGCCCCTATTACATAATCTTACTGACTCTCCCAGCCCTACATGACCAGGGTCTATGTACCAGAAGCAGCTTCTGCCTCCTTACTGTAGGTCCCTATTACATAATCTTACTGACTCTCCCAGCCCTACATGACCAGGGTCCATGTACCAGAAGCAGCTTCTGCCTCCTTACTGACTTACTGTAGGCACCCTATTACATAATCTTACTGACTCTCCCAGCCCTACATGACCAGGGTCCATGTACCAGAAGCAGCTTCTGCCTCCTTACTGACTTACTGTAGGTCCCTATTACAGAATCTTACTGACTCTCCCAGCCCTACATGACCAGGGTCCATGTACCAGAAGCAGCTTCTGCCTCCTTACTGACTTACTGTAGGCCCCTATTACACAATCTTACTGACTCTCCCAGCCCTACATGACCAGGGTCCATGTACCAGAAGCAGCTTCTGCCTCCTTACTGACTTACTGTAGGCCCCTATTACACAATCTTACTGACTCTCCCAGCCCTACATGACCAGGGTCCATGTCCCAGAGTCCGCTTCTGCCTCCTTACTGACTTACTGTAGGCCCCTATTACATAATCTTACTGACTCTCTCAGCCCTACATGACCAGGGTCCATGTACCAGAAGCAGCTTCTGCCTCCTTACTGTAGGCCCCTATTACATAATCTTACTGACTCTCCCAGCCCTACATGACCAGGGTCCATGTACCAGAAGCAGCTTCTGCCTCCTTACTGAGTTACTGTAGGCCCCTATTACATAATCTTACTGACTCTTCCAGCCCTACATGACCAGGGTCCATGTACCAGAAGCAGCTTCTGCCTCCTTACTGACTTACTGTAGGCCCCTATTACACAATCTTACTGACTCTCCCAGCCCTACATGACCAGGGTCCATGTACCAGAAGCAGCTTCTTCCTCCTTACTGACTTACTGTAGGCCCCTATTACATAATCTTACTGACTCTCCCAGCCCTACATGACCAGGGTCCATGTACCAGAAGCAGCTTCTGCCTCCTTACTGACTTACTGTAGGCCCCTATTACACAATCTTACTGACTCTCTCAGCCCTACATGACCAGGGTCCATGTACCAGAAGCAGCTTCTGCCTCCTTACTGTAGGCCCCTATTACATAATCTTACTGACTCTCCCAGCCCTACATGACCAGGGTCCATGTACCAGAAGCAGCTTCTGCCTCCTTACTGAGTTACTGTAGGCCCCTATTACATAATCTTACTGACTCTCCCAGCCCTACATGACCAGGGTCCATGTACCAGAAGTAGCTTCTGCCTCCTTACTGACTTACTGTAGGCCCCTATTACATAATCTTACTGACTCTCCCAGCCCTACATGACCAGGGTCCATGTACCAGAAGCAGCTTCTGCCTCCTTACTAACTTACTGTAGGCCCCTATTACATAATCTTACTGACTCTCCCAGCCCTACATGACCAGGGTCCATGTACCAGAAGTAGCTTCTGCCTCCTTACTGACTTACTGTAGGCCCCTATTACATAATCTTACTGACTCTCCCAGCCCTACATGACCAGGGTCCATGTACCAGAAGTAGCCTCTGCCTCCTTACTGACTTACTGTAGGCCCCTATTACATAATCTTACTGACTCTCCCAGCCCTACATGACCAGGGTCCATGTACCAGAAGCAGCTTCTGCCTCCTTACTGACTTACTGTAGGCCTCTATTACATAATCTTACTGACTCCCAGCCCTACATGACCAGGGTCCATGTACTAGAAGCAGCTTCTGCCTCCTTACTGTAGGCACCTTATTACATAATCTTACTGACTCTCCCAGCCCTACATGACCAGGGTCCATGTACCAGAAGCAGCTTCTGCCTCCTTACTGACTTACTGTAGGCCCCTATTACACAATCTTACTGACTCCCAGCCCTACATGACCAGGGTCCATGTACCAGAAGCAGCTTCTGCCTCTTTACTGACTTACTGTAGGCCCCTATTACATAATCTTACTGACTCTCCCAGCCCTACATGACCAGGGTCCATGTACCAGAAGCAGCTTCTGCCTCCTTACTGACTTACTGTAGGCCCCTATTACATAATCTTACTGACTCTCCCAGCCCTACATGACCAGGGTCCATGTACCAGAAGCAGCTTCTTCCTCCTTACTGACTTACTGTGGGCCCCTATTACATAATCTTACTGACTCTCCCACCCCTACATGACCAGGGTCCATGTACCAGAAGCAGCTTCTGCCTCCTTACTGACTTACTGTAGGCCCCTATTACATAATCTTACTGACTCTCCCAGCCCTACATGACCAGGGTCCATGTACCAGAAGCAGCTTCTGCCTCCTTACTGACTTACTGTAGGCCCCTATTACAGAATCTTACTGACTCTCCCAGCCCTACATGACCAGGGTCCATGTACCAGAAGCAGCTTCTGCCTCCTTACTGATTTACTGTAGGCTCCTATTACAGAATCTTACTGACTCTCCCAGCCCTACATGACCAGGGTCCATGTACCAGAAGCAGCTTCTGCCTCCTTACTGACTTACTGTAGGCCCCTATTACACAATCTTACTGACTCTCCCAGCCCTACATGACCAGGGTCCATGTACCAGAAGCAGCTTCTTCCTCCTTACTGACTTACTGTGGGCCCCTATTACATAATCTTACTGACTCTCCCACCCCTACATGACCAGGGTCCATGTACCAGAAGCAGCTTCTGCCTCCTTACTGACTTACTGTAGGCCCCTATTACATAATCTTACTGACTCTCCCAGCCCTACATGACCAGGGTCCATGTACCAGAAGCAGCTTCTGCCTCCTTACTGACTTACTGTAGGCCCCTATTACAGAATCTTACTGACTCTCCCAGCCCTACATGACCAGGGTCCATGTACCAGAAGCAGCTTCTGCCTCCTTACTGATTTACTGTAGGCTCCTATTACAGAATCTTACTGACTCTCCCAGCCCTAGATGACCAGGGTCCATGTACCAGAAGCAGCTTCTGCCTCCTTACTGACTTACTGTAGGCCCCTATTACACAATCTTACTGACTCTCCCAGCCCTACATGACCAGGGTCCATGTACCAGAAGCAGCTTCTGCCTCCTTACTGACTTACTGTAGGCACCTATTACATAATCTTACTGACTCTTCCAGCCCTACATGACCAGGATCCATGTACCAGAAGCAGCTTCTGCCTCCTTACTGACTTACTGTAGGCCCCTATTACACAATCTTACTGACTCTCCCAGCCCTACATGACCAGGGTCCATGTACCAGAAGCAGCTTCTGCCTCCTTACTGACTTACTGTAGGCCCCTATTACATAATCTTACTGACTCTCCAAGCCCTACATGACCAGGGTCCATGTACCAGAAGCAGCTTCTGCCTCCTTACTGACTTACTGTAGGCCCCTATTACAGAATCTTACTGACTCTCCCAGCCCTACATGACCAGGGTCCATGTACCAGAAGCAGCTTCTGCCTCCTTACTGACTTACTGTAGGCCCCTATTACATAATGTTACTGACTCTCCCAGCCCTACATGACCAGGGTCCATGTACCAGAAGCAGCTTCTGCCTCCTTACTGACTTACTGTAGGCCCCTATTACAGAATCTTACTGACTCTCTCAGCCCTACATGACCAGGGTCCATGTACCAGAAGCAGCTTCTGCCTCCTTACTGACTTACTGTAGGCCCCTATTACATAATCTTACGGACTCTCCCAGCCCTACATGACCAGGGTCCATGTACCAGATGCATCTTCTGCCTCCTTACTGACTTACTGTAGGCCCCTATTACATAATGTTACTGACTCTCCCAGCCCTACATGACCAGGGTCCATGTACCAGAAGCAGCTTCTTCCTCCTTACTGACTTACTGTAGGCCCCTATTACATAATCTTACTGACTCTCCCAGCCCTACATGACCAGGGTCCATGTACCAGAAGCAGCTTCTGCCTCCTTACTGACTTACTGTAGGCCCCTATTACATAATCTTACTGACTCTCCCAGCCCTACATGACCAGGGTCTATGTACCAGAAGCAGCTTCTGCCTCCTTACTGTAGGTCCCTATTACATAATCTTACTGACTCTTCCAGCCCTACATGACAAGGGTCCATGTACCAGAAGCAGCTTCTGCCTCCTTACTGACTTACTGTAGGCCCCCATTACATAATCTTACTGACTCTCCCAGCCCTACATGACCAGGGTCCATGTACCAGAAGCAGCTTTTGCCTCCTTACTGACTTACTGTAGGCACCTATTACATAATCTTACTGACTCTCCCAGCCCTACATGACCAGGGTCCATGTACCAGAAGCAGCTTCTGCCTCCTTACTGACTTACTGTTGGCCCCTATTACAGAATCTTACTGACTCTCCCAGCCCTACATG
The DNA here is from genome assembly GCF_028390025.1 of Pseudophryne corroboree. NCBI lineage: Eukaryota > Metazoa > Chordata > Amphibia > Anura > Myobatrachidae > Pseudophryne > Pseudophryne corroboree. Next base: position 18,416 of record NW_026970461.1, on the reverse strand, counting down.
ACCAGGGTCCATGTCCCAGAGTCCGCTTCTGCCTCCTTACTGACTTACTGTAGGCCCCTATTACATAATCTTACTGACTCTCTCAGCCCTACATGACCAGGGTCCATGTACCAGAAGCAGCTTCTGCCTCCTTACTGACTTACTGTAGGCCCCTATTACACAATCTTACTGACTCTCCCAGCCCTACATGACCAGGGTCCATGTACCAGAAGCAGCTTCTGCCTCCTTACTGACTTACTGTAGGCCCCTATTACATAATCTTACTGACTCTCCCAGCCCTACATGACCAGGGTCCATGTACCAGAAGCAGCTTCTGCCTCCTTACTGACTTACTGTAGGCCCCTATTACATAATCTTACTGACTCTCCCAGCCCTACATGACCAGGGTCTATGTACCAGAAGCAGCTTCTGCCTCCTTACTGTAGGTCCCTATTACATAATCTTACTGACTCTCCCAGCCCTACATGACCAGGGTCCATGTACCAGAAGCAGCTTCTGCCTCCTTACTGACTTACTGTAGGCACCCTATTACATAATCTTACTGACTCTCCCAGCCCTACATGACCAGGGTCCATGTACCAGAAGCAGCTTCTGCCTCCTTACTGACTTACTGTAGGTCCCTATTACAGAATCTTACTGACTCTCCCAGCCCTACATGACCAGGGTCCATGTACCAGAAGCAGCTTCTGCCTCCTTACTGACTTACTGTAGGCCCCTATTACACAATCTTACTGACTCTCCCAGCCCTACATGACCAGGGTCCATGTACCAGAAGCAGCTTCTGCCTCCTTACTGACTTACTGTAGGCCCCTATTACACAATCTTACTGACTCTCCCAGCCCTACATGACCAGGGTCCATGTCCCAGAGTCCGCTTCTGCCTCCTTACTGACTTACTGTAGGCCCCTATTACATAATCTTACTGACTCTCTCAGCCCTACATGACCAGGGTCCATGTACCAGAAGCAGCTTCTGCCTCCTTACTGTAGGCCCCTATTACATAATCTTACTGACTCTCCCAGCCCTACATGACCAGGGTCCATGTACCAGAAGCAGCTTCTGCCTCCTTACTGAGTTACTGTAGGCCCCTATTACATAATCTTACTGACTCTCCCAGCCCTACATGACCAGGGTCCATGTACCAGAAGTAGCTTCTGCCTCCTTACTGACTTACTGTAGGCCCCTATTACATAATCTTACTGACTCTCCCAGCCCTACATGACCAGGGTCCATGTACCAGAAGCAGCTTCTGCCTCCTTACTAACTTACTGTAGGCCCCTATTACATAATCTTACTGACTCTCCCAGCCCTACATGACCAGGGTCCATGTACCAGAAGTAGCTTCTGCCTCCTTACTGACTTACTGTAGGCCCCTATTACATAATCTTACTGACTCTCCCAGCCCTACATGACCAGGGTCCATGTACCAGAAGTAGCCTCTGCCTCCTTACTGACTTACTGTAGGCCCCTATTACATAATCTTACTGACTCTCCCAGCCCTACATGACCAGGGTCCATGTACCAGAAGCAGCTTCTGCCTCCTTACTGACTTACTGTAGGCCTCTATTACATAATCTTACTGACTCCCAGCCCTACATGACCAGGGTCCATGTACTAGAAGCAGCTTCTGCCTCCTTACTGTAGGCACCTTATTACATAATCTTACTGACTCTCCCAGCCCTACATGACCAGGGTCCATGTACCAGAAGCAGCTTCTGCCTCCTTACTGACTTACTGTAGGCCCCTATTACACAATCTTACTGACTCCCAGCCCTACATGACCAGGGTCCATGTACCAGAAGCAGCTTCTGCCTCTTTACTGACTTACTGTAGGCCCCTATTACATAATCTTACTGACTCTCCCAGCCCTACATGACCAGGGTCCATGTACCAGAAGCAGCTTCTGCCTCCTTACTGACTTACTGTAGGCCCCTATTACATAATCTTACTGACTCTCCCAGCCCTACATGACCAGGGTCCATGTACCAGAATCAGCTTCTTCCTCCTTACTGACTTACTGTGGGCCCCTATTACATAATCTTACTGACTCTCCCAGCCCTACATGACCAGGGTCCGTGTACCAGAAGCAGCTTCTGCCTCCTTACTGACTTACTGTAGGCCCCTATTACAGAATCTTACTGACTCTCCCAGCCCTACATGACCAGGGTCCATGTACCAGAAGCAGCTTCTGCCTCCTTACTGACTTACTGTAGGCCCCTATTACATAATCTTACTGACTCTCCCAGCCCTACATGACCAGGGTCCATGTACCAGAAGCAGCTTCTGCCTCCTTACTGACTTACTGTAGGCCCCTATTACATAATCTTACTGACTCTCCCAGCCCTACATGACCAGGGTCCATGTACCAGAAGCAGCTTCTGCCTCCTTACTGACTTACTGTAGGCCCCTATTACATAATCTTACTGACTCTCCCAGCCCTACATGACCAGGGTCCATGTGCCAGAAGCAGCTTCTGCCTCCTTACTGACTTACTGTAGGCCCCTATTACATAATCTTACTGACTCTCCCAGCCCTACATGACCAGGGTCCATGTACCAGAAGCAGCTTCTGCCTCCTTACTGACTTACTGTGGGCCCCTATTACATAATCTTACTGACTCTCCCAGCCCTATATGACCAGGGTCCATGTACCAGAAGCAGCTTCTGCCTCCTTACTGACTTACTGTAGTCACCTATTACACAATCTTACTGACTCTCCCAGCCCTACATGACCAGGGTCCATGTACCAGAAGCAGCTTCTGCCTCCTTACTGACTTACTGTAGGCCTCTATTACATAATCTTACTGACTCTCCCAGCCCTACATGACCAGGGTCCATGTACCAGAAGCAGCTTCTGCCTCCTTACTGACTTACTGTAGGCCCCTATTACATAATCTTACTGACTCTCCCAGCCCTACATGACCAGGGTCCATGTACCAGAAGCAGCTTCTGCCTCCTTACTGACTTACTGTAGGCCTCTATTACATAATCTTACTGACTCCCAGCCCTACATGACCAGGGTCCATGTACTAGAAGCAGCTTCTGCCTCCTTACTGTAGGCACCTTATTACATAATCTTACTGACTCTCCCAGCCCTACATGACCAGGGTCCATGTACCAGAAGCAGCTTCTGCCTCCTTACTGACTTACTGTAAGCCCCTATTACACAATCTTACTGACTCCCAGCCCTACATGACCAGGGTCCATGTACCAGAAGCAGCTTCTGCCTCTTTACTGACTTACTGTAGGCCCCTATTACATAATCTTACTGACTCTCCCAGCCCTACATGACCAGGGTCCATGTACCAGAAGCAGCTTCTGCCTCCTTACTGACTTACTGTAGGCCCCTATTACACAATCTTACTGACTCTCCCAGCCCTACATGACCAGGGTCCATGTACCAGAAGCAGCTTCTTCCTCCTTACTGACTTACTGTAGGCCCCTATTACATAATCTTACTGACTCTCCCAGCCCTACATGACCAGGGTCCATGTACCAGAAGCAGCTTCTGCCTCCTTACTGACTTACTGTAGGCCCCTATTACATAATCTTACTGACTCTCCCAGCCCTACATGACCAGGGTCTATGTACCAGAAGCAGCTTCTGCCTCCTTACTGTAGGTCCCTATTACATAATCTTACTGACTCTTCCAGCCCTACATGACCAGGGTCCATGTACCAGAAGCAGCTTCTGCCTCCTTACTGACTTACTGTAGGCCCCCATTACATAATCTTACTGACTCTCCCAGCCCTACATGACCAGGGTCCATGTACCAGAAGCAGCTTTTGCCTCCTTACTGACTTACTGTAGGCACCTATTACATAATCTTACTGACTCTCCCAGCCCTATATGACCAGGGTCCATGTACCAGAAGCAGCTTCTGCCTCCTTACTGACTTACTGTAGGCCCCTATTACAGAATCTTACTGACTCTCCCAGCCCTACATGACCAGGGTCCATGTCCCAGAGTCCGCTTCTGCCTCCTTACTGACTTACTGTAGGCCCCTATTACATAATCTTACTGACTCTCTCAGCCCTACATGACCAGGGTCCATGTACCAGAAGCAGCTTCTGCCTCCTTACTGACTTACTGTAGGCCCCTATTACACAATCTTACTGACTCTCCCAGCCCTACATGACCAGGGTCCATGTACCAGAAGCAGCTTCTGCCTCCTTACTGACTTACTGTAGGCCCCTATTACATAATCTTACTGACTCTCCCAGCCCTACATGACCAGGGTCCATGTACCAGAAGCAGCTTCTGCCTCCTTACTGACTTACTGTAGGCCCCTATTACATAATCTTACTGACTCTCCCAGCCCTACATGACCAGGGTCTATGTACCAGAAGCAGCTTCTGCCTCCTTACTGTAGGTCCCTATTACATAATCTTACTGACTCTCCCAGCCCTACATGACCAGGGTCCATGTACCAGAAGCAGCTTCTGCCTCCTTACTGACTTACTGTAGGCACCCTATTACATAATCTTACTGACTCTCCCAGCCCTACATGACCAGGGTCCATGTACCAGAAGCAGCTTCTGCCTCCTTACTGACTTACTGTAGGTCCCTATTACAGAATCTTACTGACTCTCCCAGCCCTACATGACCAGGGTCCATGTACCAGAAGCAGCTTCTGCCTCCTTACTGACTTACTGTAGGCCCCTATTACACAATCTTACTGACTCTCCCAGCCCTACATGACCAGGGTCCATGTACCAGAAGTAGCTTCTGCCTCCTTACTGACTTACTGTAGGCCCCTATTACACAATCTTACTGACTCTCCCAGCCCTACATGACCAGGGTCCATGTCCCAGAGTCCGCTTCTGCCTCCTTACTGACTTACTGTAGGCCCCTATTACATAATCTTACTGACTCTCTCAGCCCTACATGACCAGGGTCCATGTACCAGAAGCAGCTTCTGCCTCCTTACTGTAGGCCCCTATTACATAATCTTACTGACTCTCCCAGCCCTACATGACCAGGGTCCATGTACCAGAAGCAGCTTCTGCCTCCTTACTGAGTTACTGTAGGCCCCTATTACATAATCTTACTGACTCTCCCAGCCCTACATGACCAGGGTCCATGTACCAGAAGTAGCTTCTGCCTCCTTACTGACTTACTGTAGGCCCCTATTACATAATCTTACTGACTCTCCCAGCCCTACATGACCAGGGTCCATGTACCAGAAGCAGCTTCTGCCTCCTTACTAACTTACTGTAGGCCCCTATTACATAATCTTACTGACTCTCCCAGCCCTACATGACCAGGGTCCATGTACCAGAAGTAGCTTCTGCCTCCTTACTGACTTACTGTAGGCCCCTATTACATAATCTTACTGACTCTCCCAGCCCTACATGACCAGGGTCCATGTACCAGAAGTAGCCTCTGCCTCCTTACTGACTTACTGTAGGCCCCTATTACATAATCTTACTGACTCTCCCAGCCCTACATGACCAGGGTCCATGTACCAGAAGCAGCTTCTGCCTCCTTACTGACTTACTGTAGGCCTCTATTACATAATCTTACTGACTCCCAGCCCTACATGACCAGGGTCCATGTACTAGAAGCAGCTTCTGCCTCCTTACTGTAGGCACCTTATTACATAATCTTACTGACTCTCCCAGCCCTACATGACCAGGGTCCATGTACCAGAAGCAGCTTCTGCCTCCTTACTGACTTACTGTAGGCCCCTATTACACAATCTTACTGACTCCCAGCCCTACATGACCAGGGTCCATGTACCAGAAGCAGCTTCTGCCTCTTTACTGACTTACTGTAGGCCCCTATTACATAATCTTACTGACTCTCCCAGCCCTACATGACCAGGGTCCATGTACCAGAAGCAGCTTCTGCCTCCTTACTGACTTACTGTAGGCCCCTATTACATAATCTTACTGACTCTCCCAGCCCTACATGACCAGGGTCCATGTACCAGAAGCAGCTTCTTCCTCCTTACTGACTTACTGTGGGCCCCTATTACATAATCTTACTGACTCTCCCACCCCTACATGACCAGGGTCCATGTACCAGAAGCAGCTTCTGCCTCCTTACTGACTTACTGTAGGCCCCTATTACATAATCTTACTGACTCTCCCAGCCCTACATGACCAGGGTCCATGTACCAGAAGCAGCTTCTGCCTCCTTACTGACTTACTGTAGGCCCCTATTACAGAATCTTACTGACTCTCCCAGCCCTACATGACCAGGGTCCATGTACCAGAAGCAGCTTCTGCCTCCTTACTGATTTACTGTAGGCTCCTATTACAGAATCTTACTGACTCTCCCAGCCCTACATGACCAGGGTCCATGTACCAGAAGCAGCTTCTGCCTCCTTACTGACTTACTGTAGGCCCCTATTACACAATCTTACTGACTCTCCCAGCCCTACATGACCAGGGTCCATGTACCAGAAGCAGCTTCTTCCTCCTTACTGACTTACTGTGGGCCCCTATTACATAATCTTACTGACTCTCCCACCCCTACATGACCAGGGTCCATGTACCAGAAGCAGCTTCTGCCTCCTTACTGACTTACTGTAGGCCCCTATTACATAATCTTACTGACTCTCCCAGCCCTACATGACCAGGGTCCATGTACCAGAAGCAGCTTCTGCCTCCTTACTGACTTACTGTAGGCCCCTATTACAGAATCTTACTGACTCTCCCAGCCCTACATGACCAGGGTCCATGTACCAGAAGCAGCTTCTGCCTCCTTACTGATTTACTGTAGGCTCCTATTACAGAATCTTACTGACTCTCCCAGCCCTACATGACCAGGGTCCGTGTACCAGAAGCAGCTTCTGCCTCCTTACTGACTTACTGTAGGCCCCTATTACACAATCTTACTGACTCTCCCAGCCCTACATGACCAGGGTCCATGTACCAGAAGCAGCTTCTGCCTCCTTACTGACTTACTGTAGGCACCTATTACATAATCTTACTGACTCTTCCAGCCCTACATGACCAGGATCCATGTACCAGAAGCAGCTTCTGCCTCCTTACTGACTTACTGTAGGCCCCTATTACACAATCTTACTGACTCTCCCAGCCCTACATGACCAGGGTCCATGTACCAGAAGCAGCTTCTGCCTCCTTACTGACTTACTGTAGGCCCCTATTACATAATCTTACTGACTCTCCAAGCCCTACATGACCAGGGTCCATGTACCAGAAGCAGCTTCTGCCTCCTTACTGACTTACTGTAGGCCCCTATTACAGAATCTTACTGACTCTCCCAGCCCTACATGACCAGGGTCCATGTACCAGAAGCAGCTTCTGCCTCCTTACTGACTTACTGTAGGCCCCTATTACATAATCTTACGGACTCTCCCAGCCCTACATGACCAGGGTCCATGTACCAGATGCATCTTCTGCCTCCTTACTGACTTACTGTAGGCCCCTATTACATAATGTTACTGACTCTCCCAGCCCTACATGACCAGGGTCCATGACCCAGAAGCAGCTTCTGCCTCCTTACTGACTTACTGTAGGCCCCTATTACAGAATCTTACTGACTCTCTCAGCCCTACATGACCAGGGTCCATGTACCAGAAGCAGCTTCTGCCTCCTTACTGACTTACTGTAGGCCCCTATTACATAATCTTACGGACTCTCCCAGCCCTACATGACCAGGGTCCATGTACCAGATGCATCTTCTGCCTCCTTACTGACTTACTGTAGGCCCCTATTACATAATGTTACTGACTCTCCCAGCCCTACATGACCAGGGTCCATGTACCAGAAGCAGCTTCTTCCTCCTTACTGACTTACTGTAGGCCCCTATTACATAATCTTACTGACTCTCCCAGCCCTACATGACCAGGGTCCATGTACCAGAAGCAGCTTCTGCCTCCTTACTGACTTACTGTAGGCCCCTATTACATAATCTTACTGACTCTCCCAGCCCTACATGACCAGGGTCTATGTACCAGAAGCAGCTTCTGCCTCCTTACTGTAGGTCCCTATTACATAATCTTACTGACTCTTCCAGCCCTACATGACCAGGGTCCATGTACCAGAAGCAGCTTCTGCCTCCTTACTGACTTACTGTAGGCCCCCATTACATAATCTTACTGACTCTCCCAGCCCTACATGACCAGGGTCCATGTACCAGAAGCAGCTTTTGCCTCCTTACTGACTTACTGTAGGCACCTATTACATAATCTTACTGACTCTCCCAGCCCTACATGACCAGGGTCCATGTACCAGAAGCAGCTTCTGCCTCCTTACTGACTTACTGTTGGCCCCTATTACAGAATCTTACTGACTCTCCCAGCCCTACATGACCAGGGTCCATGTCCCAGAGTCCGCTTCTGCCTCCTTACTGACTTACTGTAGGCCCCTATTACATAATCTTACTGACTCTCTCAGCCCTACATGACCAGGGTCCATGTACCAGAAGCAGCTTCTGCCTCCTTACTGACTTACTGTAGGCCCCTATTACACAATCTTACTGACTCTCCCAGCCCTACATGACCAGGGTCCATGTACCAGAAGCAGCTTCTGCCTCCTTACTGACTTACTGTAGGCCCCTATTACATAATCTTACTGACTCTCCCAGCCCTACATGACCAGGGTCCATGTACCAGAAGCAGCTTCTGCCTCCTTACTGACTTACTGTAGGCCCCTATTACATAATCTTACTGACTCTCCCAGCCCTACATGACCAGGGTCTATGTACCAGAAGCAGCTTCTGCCTCCTTACTGTAGGTCCCTATTACATAATCTTACTGACTCTCCCAGCCCTACATGACCAGGGTCCATGTACCAGAAGCAGCTTCTGCCTCCTTACTGACTTACTGTAGGCACCCTATTACATAATCTTACTGACTCTCCCAGCCCTACATGACCAGGGTCCATGTACCAGAAGCAGCTTCTGCCTCCTTACTGACTTACTGTAGGTCCCTATTACAGAATCTTACTGACTCTCCCAGCCCTACATGACCAGGGTCCATGTACCAGAAGCAGCTTCTGCCTCCTTACTGACTTACTGTAGGCCCCTATTACACAATCTTACTGACTCTCCCAGCCCTACATGACCAGGGTCCATGTACCAGAAGCAGCTTCTGCCTCCTTACTGACTTACTGTAGGCCCCTATTACACAATCTTACTGACTCTCCCAGCCCTACATGACCAGGGTCCATGTCCCAGAGTCCGCTTCTGCCTCCTTACTGACTTACTGTAGGCCCCTATTACATAATCTTACTGACTCTCTCAGCCCTACATGACCAGGGTCCATGTACCAGAAGCAGCTTCTGCCTCCTTACTGTAGGCCCCTATTACATAATCTTACTGACTCTCCCAGCCCTACATGACCAGGGTCCATGTACCAGAAGCAGCTTCTGCCTCCTTACTGAGTTACTGTAGGCCCCTATTACATAATCTTACTGACTCTTCCAGCCCTACATGACCAGGGTCCATGTACCAGAAGCAGCTTCTGCCTCCTTACTGACTTACTGTAGGCCCCTATTACACAATCTTACTGACTCTCCCAGCCCTACATGACCAGGGTCCATGTACCAGAAGCAGCTTCTTCCTCCTTACTGACTTACTGTAGGCCCCTATTACATAATCTTACTGACTCTCCCAGCCCTACATGACCAGGGTCCATGTACCAGAAGCAGCTTCTGCCTCCTTACTGACTTACTGTAGGCCCCTATTACATAATCTTACTGACTCTCCCAGCCCTACATGACCAGGGTCTATGTACCAGAAGCAGCTTCTGCCTCCTTACTGTAGGTCCCTATTACATAATCTTACTGACTCTTCCAGCCCTACATGACCAGGGTCCATGTACCAGAAGCAGCTTCTGCCTCCTTACTGACTTACTGTAGGCCCCCATTACATAATCTTACTGACTCTCCCAGCCCTACATGACCAGGGTCCATGTACCAGAAGCAGCTTTTGCCTCCTTACTGACTTACTGTAGGCACCTATTACATAATCTTACTGACTCTCCCAGCCCTACATGACCAGGGTCCATGTACCAGAAGCAGCTTCTGCCTCCTTACTGACTTACTGTTGGCCCCTATTACAGAATCTTACTGACTCTCCCAGCCCTACATGACCAGGGTCCATGTCCCAGAGTCCGCTTCTGCCTCCTTACTGACTTACTGTAGGCCCCTATTACAGAATCTTACTGACTCTCCAAGCCCTACATGACCAGGGTCCATGTACCAGAAGCAGCTTCTGCCTCCTTACTGACTTACTGTTGGCCCCTATTACAGAATCTTACTGACTCTCCCAGCCCTACATGACCAGGGTCCATGTCCCAGAGTCCGCTTCTGCCTCCTTACTGACTTACTGTAGGCCCCTATTACATAATCTTACTGACTCTCCAAGCCCTACATGACCAGGGTCCATGTACCAGAAGCAGCTTCTGCCTCCTTACTGACTTACTGTAGGCCCCTATTACAGAATCTTACTGACTCTCCCAGCCCTACATGACCAGGGTCCATGTACCAGAAGCAGCTTCTGCCTCCTTACTGACTTACTGTAGGCCCCTATTACATAATGTTACTGACTCTCCCAGCCCTACATGACCAGGGTCCATGACCCAGAAGCAGCTTCTGCCTCCTTACTGACTTACTGTAGGCCCCTATTACAGAATCTTACTGACTCTCTCAGCCCTACATGACCAGGGTCCATGTACCAGAAGCAGCTTCTGCCTCCTTACTGACTTACTGTAGGCCCCTATTACATAATCTTACGGACTCTCCCAGCCCTACATGACCAGGGTCCATGTACCAGATGCATCTTCTGCCTCCTTACTGACTTACTGTAGGCCCCTATTACATAATGTTACTGACTCTCCCAGCCCTACATGACCAGGGTCCATGTACCAGAAGCAGCTTCTTCCTCCTTACTGACTTACTGTAGGCCCCTATTACATAATCTTACTGACTCTCCCAGCCCTACATGACCAGGGTCCATGTACCAGAAGCAGCTTCTGCCTCCTTACTGACTTACTGTAGGCCCCTATTACATAATCTTACTGACTCTCCCAGCCCTACATGACCAGGGTCTATGTACCAGAAGCAGCTTCTGCCTCCTTACTGTAGGTCCCTATTACATAATCTTACTGACTCTTCCAGCCCTACATGACCAGGGTCCATGTACCAGAAGCAGCTTCTGCCTCCTTACTGACTTACTGTAGGCCCCCATTACATAATCTTACTGACTCTCCCAGCCCTACATGACCAGGGTCCATGTACCAGAAGCAGCTTTTGCCTCCTTACTGACTTACTGTAGGCACCTATTACATAATCTTACTGACTCTCCCAGCCCTACATGACCAGGGTCCATGTACCAGAAGCAGCTTCTGCCTCCTTACTGACTTACTGTTGGCCCCTATTACAGAATCTTACTGACTCTCCCAGCCCTACATGACCAGGGTCCATGTCCCAGAGTCCGCTTCTGCCTCCTTACTGACTTACTGTAGGCCCCTATTACATAATCTTACTGACTCTCTCAGCCCTACATGACCAGGGTCCATGTACCAGAAGCAGCTTCTGCCTCCTTACTGACTTACTGTAGGCCCCTATTACACAATCTTACTGACTCTCCCAGCCCTACATGACCAGGGTCCATGTACCAGAAGCAGCTTCTGCCTCCTTACTGACTTACTGTAGGCCCCTATTACATAATCTTACTGACTCTCCCAGCCCTACATGACCAGGGTCCATGTACCAGAAGCAGCTTCTGCCTCCTTACTGACTTACTGTAGGCCCCTATTACATAATCTTACTGACTCTCCCAGCCCTACATGACCAGGGTCTATGTACCAGAAGCAGCTTCTGCCTCCTTACTGTAGGTCCCTATTACATAATCTTACTGACTCTCCCAGCCCTACATGACCAGGGTCCATGTACCAGAAGCAGCTTCTGCCTCCTTACTGACTTACTGTAGGCACCCTATTACATAATCTTACTGACTCTCCCAGCCCTACATGACCAGGGTCCATGTACCAGAAGCAGCTTCTGCCTCCTTACTGACTTACTGTAGGTCCCTATTACAGAATCTTACTGACTCTCCCAGCCCTACATGACCAGGGTCCATGTACCAGAAGCAGCTTCTGCCTCCTTACTGACTTACTGTAGGCCCCTATTACACAATCTTACTGACTCTCCCAGCCCTACATGACCAGGGTCCATGTACCAGAAGCAGCTTCTGCCTCCTTACTGACTTACTGTAGGCCCCTATTACACAATCTTACTGACTCTCCCAGCCCTACATGACCAGGGTCCATGTCCCAGAGTCCGCTTCTGCCTCCTTACTGACTTACTGTAGGCCCCTATTACATAATCTTACTGACTCTCTCAGCCCTACATGACCAGGGTCCATGTACCAGAAGCAGCTTCTGCCTCCTTACTGTAGGCCCCTATTACATAATCTTACTGACTCTCCCAGCCCTACATGACCAGGGTCCATGTACCAGAAGCAGCTTCTGCCTCCTTACTGAGTTACTGTAGGCCCCTATTACATAATCTTACTGACTCTTCCAGCCCTACATGACCAGGGTCCATGTACCAGAAGCAGCTTCTGCCTCCTTACTGACTTACTGTAGGCCCCTATTACACAATCTTACTGACTCTCCCAGCCCTACATGACCAGGGTCCATGTACCAGAAGCAGCTTCTTCCTCCTTACTGACTTACTGTAGGCCCCTATTACATAATCTTACTGACTCTCCCAGCCCTACATGACCAGGGTCCATGTACCAGAAGCAGCTTCTGCCTCCTTACTGACTTACTGTAGGCCCCTATTACATAATCTTACTGACTCTCCCAGCCCTACATGACCAGGGTCTATGTACCAGAAGCAGCTTCTGCCTCCTTACTGTAGGTCCCTATTACATAATCTTACTGACTCTTCCAGCCCTACATGACCAGGGTCCATGTACCAGAAGCAGCTTCTGCCTCCTTACTGACTTACTGTAGGCCCCCATTACATAATCTTACTGACTCTCCCAGCCCTACATGACCAGGGTCCATGTACCAGAAGCAGCTTTTGCCTCCTTACTGACTTACTGTAGGCACCTATTACATAATCTTACTGACTCTCCCAGCCCTACATGACCAGGGTCCATGTACCAGAAGCAGCTTCTGCCTCCTTACTGACTTACTGTTGGCCCCTATTACAGAATCTTACTGACTCTCCCAGCCCTACATGACCAGGGTCCATGTCCCAGAGTCCGCTTCTGCCTCCTTACTGACTTACTGTAGGCCCCTATTACATAATCTTACTGACTCTCTCAGCCCTACATGACCAGGGTCCATGTACCAGAAGCAGCTTCTGCCTCCTTACTGACTTACTGTAGGCCCCTATTACACAATCTTACTGACTCTCCCAGCCCTACATGACCAGGGTCCATGTACCAGAAGCAGCTTCTGCCTCCTTACTGACTTACTGTAGGCCCCTATTACATAATCTTACTGACTCTCCCAGCCCTACATGACCAGGGTCCATGTACCAGAAGCAGCTTCTGCCTCCTTACTGACTTACTGTAGGCCCCTATTACATAATCTTACTGACTCTCCCAGCCCTACATGACCAGGGTCTATGTACCAGAAGCAGCTTCTGCCTCCTTACTGTAGGTCCCTATTACATAATCTTACTGACTCTCCCAGCCCTACATGACCAGGGTCCATGTACCAGAAGCAGCTTCTGCCTCCTTACTGACTTACTGTAGGCACCCTATTACATAATCTTACTGACTCTCCCAGCCCTACATGACCAGGGTCCATGTACCAGAAGCAGCTTCTGCCTCCTTACTGACTTACTGTAGGTCCCTATTACAGAATCTTACTGACTCTCCCAGCCCTACATGACCAGGGTCCATGTACCAGAAGCAGCTTCTGCCTCCTTACTGACTTACTGTAGGCCCCTATTACACAATCTTACTGACTCTCCCAGCCCTACATGACCAGGGTCCATGTACCAGAAGCAGCTTCTGCCTCCTTACTGACTTACTGTAGGCCCCTATTACACAATCTTACTGACTCTCCCAGCCCTACATGACCAGGGTCCATGTCCCAGAGTCCGCTTCTGCCTCCTTACTGACTTACTGTAGGCCCCTATTACATAATCTTACTGACTCTCTCAGCCCTACATGACCAGGGTCCATGTACCAGAAGCAGCTTCTGCCTCCTTACTGTAGGCCCCTATTACATAATCTTACTGACTCTCCCAGCCCTACATGACCAGGGTCCATGTACCAGAAGCAGCTTCTGCCTCCTTACTGAGTTACTGTAGGCCCCTATTACATAATCTTACTGACTCTCCCAGCCCTACATGACCAGGGTCCATGTACCAGAAGTAGCTTCTGCCTCCTTACTGACTTACTGTAGGCCCCTATTACATAATCTTACTGACTCTCCCAGCCCTACATGACCAGGGTCCATGAACCAGAAGCAGCTTCTGCCTCCTTACTAACTTACTGTAGGCCCCTATTACATAATCTTACTGACTCTCCCAGCCCTACATGACCAGGGTCCATGTACCAGAAGCAGCTTCTGCCTCCTTACTGACTTACTGTAGGCCCCTATTACACAATCTTACTGACTCTCCCAGCCCTACATGACCAGGGTCCATGTACCAGAAGTAGCTTCTGCCTCCTTACTGACTTACTGTAGGCCCCTATTACATAATCTTACTGACTCTCCCAGCCCTACATGACCAGGGTCCATGTACCAGAAGTAGCCTCTGCCTCCTTACTGACTTACTGTAGGCCCCTATTACATAATCTTACTGACTCTCCCAGCCCTACATGACCAGGGTCCATGTACCAGAAGCAGCTTCTGCCTCCTTACTGACTTACTGTAGGCCTCTATTACATAATCTTACTGACTCCCAGCCCTACATGACCAGGGTCCATGTACTAGAAGCAGCTTCTGCCTCCTTACTGTAGGCACCTTATTACATAATCTTACTGACTCTCCCAGCCCTACATGACCAGGGTCCATGTACCAGAAGCAGCTTCTGCCTCCTTACTGACTTACTGTAGGCCCCTATTACACAATCTTACTGACTCCCAGCCCTACATGACCAGGGTCCATGTACCAGAAGCAGCTTCTGCCTCTTTACTGACTTACTGTAGGCCCCTATTACATAATCTTACTGACTCTCCCAGCCCTACATGACCAGGGTCCATGTACCAGAAGCAGCTTCTGCCTCCTTACTGACTTACTGTAGGCCCCTATTACATAATCTTACTGACTCTCCCAGCCCTACATGACCAGGGTCCATGTACCAGAAGCAGCTTCTTCCTCCTTACTGACTTACTGTGGGCCCCTATTACATAATCTTACTGACTCTCCCAGCCCTACATGACCAGGGTCCATGTACCAGAAGCAGCTTCTGCCTCCTTACTGACTTACTGTAGGCCCCTATTACAGAATCTTACTGACTCTCCCAGCCCTACATGACCAGGGTCCATGTACCAGAAGCAGCTTCTGCCTCCTTACTGACTTACTGTAGGCCCCTATTACATAATCTTACTGACTCTCCCAGCCCTACATGACCAGGGTCCATGTACCAGAAGCAGCTTCTGCCTCCTTACTGACTTACTGTAGGCCCCTATTACATAATCTTACTGACTCTGCCAGCCCTACATGACCAGGGTCCATGTACCAGAAGCAGCTTCTGCCTCCTTACTGACTTACTGTAGGCCCCTATTACAGAATCTTACTGACTCTCCCAGCCCTACATGACCAGGGTCCATGTACCAGAAGCAGCTTCTGCCTCCTTACTGATTTACTGTAGGCTCCTATTACAGAATCTTACTGACTCTCCCAGCCCTACATGACCAGGGTCCATGTACCAGAAGCAGCTTCTGCCTCCTTACTGACTTACTGTAGGCCCCTATTACACAATCTTACTGACTCTCCCAGCCCTACATGACCAGGGTCCATGTACCAGAAGCAGCTTCTGCCTCCTTACTGACTTACTGTAGGCACCTATTACAGAATCTTACTGACTCTCCCAGCCCTACATGACCAGGGTCCATGTACCAGAAGCAGCTTCTGCCTCCTTACTGATTTACTGTAGGCTCCTATTACAGAATCTTACTGACTCTCCCAGCCCTACATGACCAGGGTCCATGTACCAGAAGCAGCTTCTGCCTCCTTACTGACTTACTGTAGGCCCCTATTACACAATCTTACTGACTCTCCCAGCCCTACATGACCAGGGTCCATGTACCAGAAGCAGCTTCTGCCTCCTTACTGACTTACTGTAGGCACCTATTACATAATCTTACTGACTCTTCCAGCCCTACATGACCAGGATCCATGTACCAGAAGCAGCTTCTGCCTCCTTACTGACTTACTGTAGGCCCCTATTACACAATCTTACTGACTCTCCCAGCCCTACATGACCAGGGTCCATGTACCAGAAGCAGCTTCTGCCTCCTTACTGACTTACTGTAGGCCCCTATTACATAATCTTACTGACTCTCCAAGCCCTACATGACCAGGGTCCATGTACCAGAAGCAGCTTCTGCCTCCTTACCGACTTACTGTAGGCCCCTATTACAGAATCTTACTGACTCTCCCAGCCCTACATGACCAGGGTCCATGTACCAGAAGCAGCTTCTGCCTCCTTACTGACTTACTGTAGGCCCCTATTACATAATGTTACTGACTCTCCCAGCCCTACATGACCAGGGTCCATGTACCAGAAGCAGCTTCTGCCTCCTTACTGACTTACTGTAGGCCCCTATTACAGAATCTTACTGACTCTCTCAGCCCTACATGACCAGGGTCCATGTACCAGAAGCAGCTTCTGCCTCCTTACTGACTTACTGTAGGCCCCTATTACATAATCTTACGGACTCTCCCAGCCCTACATGACCAGGGTCCATGTACCAGATGCATCTTCTGCCTCCTTACTGACTTACTGTAGGCCCCTATTACATAATGTAACTGACTCTCCCAGCCCTACATGACCAGGGTCCATGTACCAGAAGCAGCTTCTTCCTCCTTACTGACTTACTGTAGGCCCCTATTACATAATCTTACTGACTCTCCCAGCCCTACATGACCAGGGTCCATGTACCAGAAGCAGCTTCTGCCTCCTTACTGACTTACTGTAGGCCCCTATTACATAATCTTACTGACTCTCCCAGCCCTACATGACCAGGGTCTATGTACCAGAAGCAGCTTCTGCCTCCTTACTGTAGGTCCCTATTACATAATCTTACTGACTCTTCCAGCCCTACATGACCAGGGTCCATGTACCAGAAGCAGCTTCTGCCTCCTTACTGACTTACTGTAGGCCCCCATTACATAATCTTACTGACTCTCCCAGCCCTACATGACCAGGGTCCATGTACCAGAAGCAGCTTTTGCCTCCTTACTGACTTACTGTAGGCACCTATTACATAATCTTACTGACTCTCCCAGCCCTACATGACCAGGGTCCATGTACCAGAAGCAGCTTCTGCCTCCTTACTGACTTACTGTTGGCCCCTATTACAGAATCTTACTGACTCTCCCAGCCCTACATGACCAGGGTCCATGTCCCAGAGTCCGCTTCTGCCTCCTTACTGACTTACTGTAGGCCCCTATTACATAATCTTACTGACTCTCTCAGCCCTACATGACCAGGGTCCATGTACCAGAAGCAGCTTCTGCCTCCTTACTGACTTACTGTAGGCCCCTATTACACAATCTTACTGACTCTCCCACCCCTACATGACCAGGGTCCATGTACCAGAAGCAGCTTCTGCCTCCTTACTGACTTACTGTAGGCCCCTATTACATAATCTTACTGACTCTCCCAGCCCTACATGACCAGGGTCCATGTACCAGAAGCAGCTTCTGCCTCCTTACTGACTTACTGTAGGCCCCTATTACATAATCTTACTGACTCTCCCAGCCCTACATGACCAGGGTCTATGTACCAGAAGCAGCTTCTGCCTCCTTACTGTAGGTCCCTATTACATAATCTTACTGACTCTCCCAGCCCTACATGACCAGGGTCCATGTACCAGAAGCAGCTTCTGCCTCCTTACTGACTTACTGTAGGCACCCTATTACATAATCTTACTGACTCTCCCAGCCCTACATGACCAGGGTCCATGTACCAGAAGCAGCTTCTGCCTCCTTACTGACTTACTGTAGGTCCCTATTACAGAATCTTACTGACTCTCCCAGCCCTACATGACCAGGGTCCATGTACCAGAAGCAGCTTCGGCCTCCTTACTGACTTACTGTAGGCCCCTATTACACAATCTTACTGACTCTCCCAGCCCTACATGACCAGGGTCCATGTACCAGAAGCAGCTTCTGCCTCCTTACTGACTTACTGTAGGCCCCTATTACACAATCTTACTGACTCTCCCAGCCCTACATGACCAGGGTCCATGTCCCAGAGTCCGCTTCTGCCTCCTTACTGACTTACTGTAGGCCCCTATTACA